>NC_031495.1:24276986-24321007 GCF_000237925.1 Schistosoma mansoni
AACACTAAACTTCCTCTCTCGGTTTCCTCCTCAAGTGTCACCATGGCCAACGATTCTAGTGCGCGAAACACTGTCCCAGGTCTACTAAAACCTCGCTCCAAACTACACATTGGAGCCTTCAACGTACGTACTGTAAGTCAAATCGGCCAACAGGCCTCCTTGGCTAAAACCCTAGAATCTCGTACCATTGATGTATGCCGTGCCTCCGAAACACGCATACAAGATCTTAGTGCGGTCATTCACTTGATCTCACCTCACCAAAATGGAGAGCCGATGAGATACAGCCTCCGGGTATCTGGCGACCTGATGGCTAGTTCTCCTGGACTTGCAGGTGTAGGCATAGCACTTAGTACGAGGGCAGAACAAGCACTACTAGAATGGATCCCCGTTAACAGTCGCCTGTGTGCTGTCCGGCTAAATGGCTCCGTAAGAACTCGGAAGGATAGGGACACACGTCGTTGCCTTTTCGTCATTTCTGCCTACTCTCCCACTGACTGCAGCCATGATGAAGTGAAAGATGACTTTTTACAGAAAACTCTTCTTCAGAAAGCTAAGCGCTCAGACATAGTAGTCGTAGTGGGTGACTTTAATGCTCAGGTAGGCAGCTTAAATCAAACAGAAAGACATTTAGGTGGGTGTTTTAGTATTCCGGCTCAACGAACCGATAATGGTGATCGTCTGTTGCAACTATGCTCAGACAATCGTTTATTTTTAGCAAGCACTAATTTTAAGCATAAGGAGAGACATCGCCTAACATGGCGACCACCTGCACCAAACCAACGATGGACTCAAATAGACCATATTGCCATCAGTCATCGTTGGAGAGGCTCAATAGAAGATTGTCGCTCGTATTGGAATACTTGTTTAGACTCTGATCACGCTTTAATACGAGCGCGCATTTGTCTGCGCCTCAATGGACGCAGGAAAAGTACACTAAGAAGACCCATTAGGATTGAACTGGAGGACGAGAAAGCCAAATGCGAATTCCAGAAACAACTGAGTTCACATCTAGGCAGTTCTGTAAACGAGACTGACCCAGATGCTGCTTGGTAAGACATACGAACAGCTGTGGAAACAGCAGTCACATCTATTAGTAATTTGAACCATAGGGTTCCAAAAAACCAGTGGATTTCTTCTAAGTCTATTTCACTGATGGATTCGCGTAAATTCATCCCATCAGGCTCTGAACACGACGAAGAGCGTAAACAAATCAAATCTAGGTTGACTAAAAGCCTAAGGAACGATAGTGAACAGTGGTGGGCAACGAAAGCAAAAGAGATGGAAAAGGCAGCGGCTGTAGGCAACACCAGGCAACTATTCAGACTAATAAAAGAAACCGGAATTAAGAAGTCAAGTGTAAGTGAGACAATCTCGGAAAAAGACGGAACCCTTATCTGCTCTCAACCCAAACGTTTAGAACGATGGGCGGAACGATAGGCCCCCCGACCCTATTAGAAGTTCAAAAGGCTATAACTAATCTGAAACGAGGAAAAGCAGCTGGTCCTGATGGCTTGGCTCCAGAGGTCTTCAAATATGGTGGCCCAATTTTAGCTGCTAGGTTGACTAATATTCTGACTAAAATCTAGGAGTTGGACGTAATCCCATCCGACTGGTCACAATCACTTGTTGTCCCAATATATAAGAAGGGGCCAAAATCATCCTGTGATAACCATAGAGGGATTAGTCTGACTAACATAGCATCTAAAATACTAGCCTCAATAATTATCGGGCGCCTAACTAAGACTCGTGAACTGCAAACACGAGAAAATCAGGCTGGCTTCAGACCTGGTCGTGGCTGTATCGACCACATATTCACCATTCGTCAGGTTTTAGAGCACAGACATGTTTATCGGCGTCTGACAATGATAGTTTTTCTTGACTTGAAAGCAGCATTTGACTCTGTAGACCGAGAGGTTCTGTAGCAGTGTCTGTCATTAAAAGGTGTACCTGAGAAGTACATAAACCTTGTGAAGGCTCTTTACTCGAACACTACCAGTCGAGTGAGAGCTTATGGCGAACTGTCATCTGATTTTACAACCTCAAGTGGTGTCCGTCAAGGCTGTCCACTATCCCCATTTTTGTTTAACTTCATTATAGACCTGTTGCTGGAAATAACACTCTCGTCGACTGAATTTTCAGGAATTGATCTTCTATCAGGAGGTTCACTTATCGACTTAGAATACGCAGATGACATAGTCCTGTTTGGTGAAGACGCTGACAAAATGCAGAGTCTTCTGTTAGAACTGAGTAGTAATGCCAGGATGTTTGGGATGCGTTTCTCCCCATCCAAATGTAAATTGTTACTCCAGGACTGGCCTGCGTCAACACCTGAACTAAGGATAGGGAGTGAAGTAGTCGAACGCGTCGACAACTTCACTTATCTTGGAAGTCTGATCAGCCCTAATGGGTTGGTGTCTGACGAAATCTCAGCACGGATTCAAAAAGCTCGTTTGGCTTTTGCCAACTTACGTCACCTATGGCGAAGACGAGATATCCGTCTATCAATTAAGGGACGAGTATACTGCGCAGCAGTTCGCTCTGTTCTACTTTACGGCTGCGAAACATGGCCATTAAGAGTAGAAGATACTCGTAGGTTACTAGTATTTGACCACAGATGCCTTAGAAATATTGCTCGCGTCTGCTGGGGTAACCGGGTAAGTAATAGTGAGGTTAGACGCAGGGTATTAGGGAATGATGGTAAATCAGTTGATGAGGTCATGAATCTTCATCGACTGAGATGGTTGGGCCACGCGTTACGTATGCCTGAACACCGATTACCACGACGCGCGATGTTGATTAGTGTAGGGGATGGTTGGAAGAGAGTTAGGGGCGGCCAAACCGAAACATGGCATCAGTGCTTGAAGTCACTAACTTCTAGTCTGAGCCATGTTGGTAGATGCAGACTACTTGGTTGGGGTCCACGTGACTATCGTAACCAATGGTTGGAGACTCTGTGTGACATGGCTCAGAATCGATCACAATGGCGTAGGTGTATACACTCTTTATCTTCCCTTAAACCTTGAGATTAAAATTGTTTCATAACTTTTTTTCCTTCCTATACTATATCCTTATATACAACCTTTCTTTATATACTACCACCACTAAATTAATTACTTCTATGAATCCGGTGTTCATCTTGTTGTGCTAACGAGGTATGGCAACTTGGACCGATGCATATATGTGCCTGGTTCTACGTTGTTGCTGACTGACTGAGACTTGTGAAATTGAATTAAAGTCAAATGTGTTCTATGTAGATAGAATAAAAGAGATTTGGATTGATCGAAACTCTTTTTTTTGAAACATTTATTCTGAATCCACTATATGAATTTTTCCGAAAAATATTTTAATACTATCATATTGATATACAGTTGAAACTAAAGTTCTTGTATATCGTTCTTTATGTTTTCTCATTAGTTATTGAATATGTATTGAGTCACTGTTGTTTGTTTTGTATTGTTTTTTTTTCGTTTAGAACTATCGATTTCTTCATTACCTAGTGACTATTGGAGATTTTATTATCATTGTGGTCTTGGACTTTTACAAAGGTTTGCTTAACTTTTTTTTAAGAATTAATTTGGCTGTTTGCATAATGAACACTATAATTTGTTCGTTTAATTCTTATTTCATCCAAAAAGAAACAAGTAAATTTCAAAAGGAAATGTTGTATGTAATTTTCGCATGGGTTGTAAAATCATTTTATTGGTTATATTAAAGCAGTTGTTTTTCTCATGAGGTCATCCGATTCTCTTATTTCATGCGAAATAAATTCAACCGTTGCATTTCATTTATAGTCGGTAATTTTACAGTTTTACAGTTTTTTTTCCTTGACATTAGTTGACTTAATTATGAACCATTTGATTTAAGCTTTCAACGAAACCTAAATGAACGTCATTATTGGTTGCGAAATGCCCACTTTTCCATGTAAAAATGCTCATGTTACTTTGAATATAATCTCGTCTAGCTGTCCTGTGGAATACTTAGTGCTATTAACATCCATCGTCAAAGTTCAGAGAGGTGGTTAGGATGTATTGTATGCATATTGCCGATATCTGAATAAGATTTTTTTCTCATGTTTGGGTGGTGAGTGAATTTCACCTTCTTATGTATCTACTTTCCATGGAAATTTGTTGATAATAAATACAAGTCTCAGAGAACAGTTTCAAATATATGTCCCGTGAACAAGTTTCGCTTGATCATTTATATGCCTACCATAAATACATGAAATTTTAACTTACTCATTCGTTTTCTTACGAAAAGTAAGTGTGTAATATGTTGCGTATTGTTAGTTCTCAGATAGATTTGAAGTGGATTATTGACATTTCAAGTGATTTTTGATTGCAACAGGATTGGAACTAAACTATGAAACCAGACATTTAGTCACTTTTAAATATCTTGTATTTCACTTGTCGAAATGAATCTAATTAACCTGAACCAGCCTTGGAAATATGAATATGTCACTCAGTTACTCTCTGGAGTTCAGTTTCATGTCGTGGCCTGCTAATGAATGAAAGTTGTAGCATTTTTCTGAAATTTGGTTCGTTTTTATCCAACAATTAGGGCGTGTTGTGTCTTGTGATTGCTAGCCAATATTTCGTGTCAAGTCACCAGTCAGAATCCTAATTCTAATTTGGTATATTTGGCGTCTATTATTTTCTCTATAGCTTAGTATCTCTGACTTTGCCAATTACACACCTGATCAGCATTATTAACCTTGTGCAGAAAATCCAGTTCCTATCAATCCGTGATTCGCAAGATTCTCCTTATTCCATCCCTTGGGTCCGATAACTGGCTTCTACTATGTTTATATTTTAAACAGACGTGGTTTATATATAGAAATACTGGACCTTATCACAACATAAAATGAAAAATGCCGATTATTCATAAACGAGTTAAAAGTGGTTGTGAATAGAGGAGACTGAGTAACAGATTGCCAACAAATCGTATGATATTAGTTTATGGGTTATGCGGAAACTTATGATAAACGGAATACATATACACGGTAATCTAGTTACTTAATGATTATGCAATAAGGATTTACATAATGAAAATTCGTAAATTAGTTCTGGAAGTTACCATTCCTTTAATTTTCACTTTGACATATCAGGACCCTACCATTGTAGGTCCCAGTTTTTCAAATCTGTATACTCTAAAACTTTTTTATTGTAATTTTAGCAATGAAATAAACGATCCAGTGATTTCTAAAAAAATGGTGAATAAAAGAAAAGTCGTGGATAGAATACACTATGCGTTCCTTAAAAATAATAAACTGTTCACAGAATTAAGTATGAATGCATTTCAGTGTATACTGTATCCTAATAGTGATAACAGTAATGTATACCTTGCAGGTTAGTATATCACTTCACTCTTTTCTTCAGTGTCATATCATGATATATTGGTTCTCAAAAACTATGTATCATCAGTATTTATTAAATGTTATTTCCCTATGGTATGTTTTTTGACGTGTCTATTGATTTATTAATTATTTAAATAATTTAATATCATGGTCATCTTTGTAAAATTAATGCTGGTAGGTACTGCCTGGATATGCAAATAACAAAACAAATTCATTTCGTTGATAGGACATAGTAATTATAGTCAAGTAAATAAAGGTCTTCCAAAGTAGGTAAATAATATTTTTTTTATGAGAGCTAAAACTTTTATACGTTACTAGTTAAAAAATAACTTGTAATCAAATATAAATTATTCGTTGTTTTTCTCACATTAGAATAGATACAATTCGATTTTTCCACATAAATTATATACTACTACTATTAACTCGATAGTATGAATCGTTCGAGTTAATGTTTGGCAGATTAACTTATCCCTACCATAAATATGCACTATGACTTAGTTAACCATTATATTATCATATAAATTATTCCATGCGGAATATAATGGTATTGAGAAAAAATGTGTTGTTCGAAAATAAATTGTAAGTATTATTTGATAGGAAATTGCCGATAAATATTACTCCATTTATCTCTAGGATTATGGAAAAAAATTATTGGTGACGAACTCTCCAACTATTTAGTCACTGAGAAATTTACCAATGATACTCAACATGTATTTCTTAAAAATCGATATATATATATATATATATATATATATTTGAAACGTGACATAATGTACGCGGTTTTCCAACAGTAAGCGTAAGAACGTGACTCCATAGAGAGAGAGAGTGAACAGCTTTAGAAGAAGAGGTGGAATATCTGGACCACCATACTTGTAGAGAAAGGATGAAATCCATTCTGCTCCGTAACCCCTCGAAACATTAAGGGTATTTATAGCCTTACTAGTTTTCAAGCTTGTGAAGGAGGTAAATTTTATTGAGTTACTAGTCACGCACATAACTCTTGAAACAGCGCCATTTATGAATCTTTTGCCATTCGCAAAAATACCACGGAAAAGGTTTGCTATAGTTTTAGAGTAGTATGTAAAAGTGCTATCATGCAGGATCCATGGTATATCAACATTTTGAGTTGATTTAGCGCGTTTATTGAAAAGGAGAATTAAGTTCTGTACTTTTGAGCTAGTAGTAAGTGCTAATAGCTCCTCATTAATGGCTGTTCACCTGTTTCTCGTTAATTTGCTTGAAAATTATTGTTATTTGTGCAACAGTCGTGAAGTCGTTTGATTTAAGATAACGTTTCTGGAGGCGTGTTAGTTTATTACGATATTTAGCTGGTATATATAATTCGTAAGCTTTACCAAACCTGTACGTTTTATTGGTGCACAGGAATCTAGACAAGAGTTAACGATCAAATAGAATTTGTCGATGGCATCCATGAGACTATTACATGAGAAAAATTCATCCGAGTCTGAGAGTTTAATCAGTGAGCTCAAGAGGTCCCAGTCAGCATACTTATAGTCTCTATATTGTCAGGTTTTTTGAATTGGTCGGTTATAAGATGAATAGATAAGGAGAGCACAAGCTACTATCTTATGGTCACTGGTTGTAAATTCATTGTATACTTGTACAGATAGTGGGATAACATCTCTACTAAATATTAGATCAAGTATATTATCACCCCTTGTTGGGATACGAACCCACGTGACCAACAGTGCAGGTTAAGGATTACCGAGAATTCATCATTACTTGACTGACAACTACCGGTACTCCAGTTAATCCCAGGATAATTGAAATCTCTAGTGATAAACTTTAGCATTGAAGTTTAGAGCAGATGCATGATAATAAGTTCATTCATATTATCCGAACTATCAGGAGCTCTGTATATACATCCTAAGAGTAGACTATGATTCAGGTTGTTGATTGATACCCAGACCGATTATGGTAAACTATTCAAGACACTGTCTTCAACTTTATTAGTTGTTAGCGTATCTAAAACATATATATGACAACCATCTCCTCGCTTAGTTTCTCTGTAATAGCGATAGAGTCGATAGTTTTGGATGTTTAATTCGGAATCGGATACTGCTTGAGAGCACCTCGCTTCAGTGATGAGTATAAAAGAAGGCTTGATTAAAAAAGCTAAGATTCTCAAGGCTGAAATTTTGTTCAGAAGTGAACGTGCATTGATAAGTAATAAGTTTAAAAAGAGCTTCTCTATCGATGGTAGGTGTTTTAGATTTGCCTGGACTATGGTTTAATATGTTTGACTGATTGTATGGGATATGGCTTGAAAAAACTGCAGTGTTACTGGGGCCAGCGATTTCTGAAGGCCAAAAAAAATCATTATTTTGATAAGGTGGACTAATTTGTTGAAATTGATTTGGTAAACAGTTAAGACAGACACCTGCAAGTTGCGGTTGAGTTGATGATGCGTAACCTAGTAGTCCATCTTGCTCATTGGGAAAGTAATTAGAAGAGTTACATCTTACAGGTTTAATATTTAGAACATTTGAGGGTAACCATGGGGCAAGTTGGTTCACTGCGGTCTGTCTAATATTAGGCCTGCGTACACAATGGTCGTAGTGGCCATCTTGTGCGACATTTGAACGAAGTGTGTCCTTATAACCTCCCCTACGATGAGTAGGGTTAAGCATGGTTTCGGAAAGTATATTTTCGTTTGGTAGGGCCAGAAGGTTTTGTATATACTTTCTTCTTACCTGATATAGACTTGTTAACCTTAACAGTGTTTTTAAGAGCCTTCATATTAGAACTAGGTATTTGGTTATGGGCTTCTAATGTTACACTGGAAAATATCGGATTAATGTCTTCAATAGATATACATTGCTTATCTGAGGTCACTACAAACATGAGAGGCAAATTAGCACTCTTCATTGGTAAATCGGTGTACTGGCTAACATAAGATAAGTTAGCTACACCAGTGGGTCCAGCTGCTGAAGCCACAGGATTTGTTGTGATCTCAAAAACATTATTTTCGTTTAAGGTGCGCTTTTGCTTAAGTCTTTGGTTGGTGGTCTTATCTGAGACTATGCGAGCGTATCTAAACATCGTAAGCGCGCAGATTAGCCGTTTAAATTATTTTAACTGTTCAGCTAATAAATGGGAATCGAATCTAAACAAGATAGGGCACGACTATTTCTGGTGCTTTTTATGAAGTCGAATACGTTGGCATGGACTGTCTTGGAGGTTAGCTGCCTTTAATATTGAATTCCCTGATGATTTAATGGCGATTTTGACGGGTATGTTACAGATAATCACGTTATTTCAAGAGACTATTCGCTTAGTAACTTCGCTAGCGATAAAATCGATAACAGATTCTACTTTGATACTGTCTTCAAGTTCCTCAGGAACCATACCATTTGACAATAGCAGTTTAAGGGGTGATAGTGTTTTTAGTTCTTGGTTAATATCATTATGCTTTGATAGAGAGCCTGCAAGTGACTCCACTTTAGAACGCACATCACTTAATTGCTTATAGATAGTGTCTAATTCACTCTTGATATTATCGATACTTTTTGATCTTGAGGTAGAACTCATTATTAAATTAGAGACTGAGTCATCCAGCAGCAAGTGTGGTATACGTTCACTCCCAACATTATCTGATTCAAAAGGAGCTGCAGAGCATGGGGTATAGGTAATAATAGAATTGTTATTCTCTGAAGAATTACGGCTTTTCCAGGCTCGTTTTTTTGTCAGTCGACCCATTTTACTTGAAAGGTTAATTCTAATGTTATTAATGAGTTATAAACTAGGATTCAACGATATATAAACGCTTTATAAAAGAGACCGTGTAATCGTAACATATATGTCTTATCTGTCAGATGGACGATTTTGTTGGCCTACTATAGATTGACACAAAATTGATTCGAAAACAACTGAAGGGCAGAAAATCTTTTAGCAGGACAATGACTAGTTATGATTCTTCATCCAGTCGACAATTGTTTCCAGTGTTTTCAACTAGGACTAGACAAAACCACTCCACTGTCTATAAAACTAGTTGAATTCAGAAAAAAATTGGTTGTACAATAATATTATTGGTAATATTCATTTCGTAGCTTATATGATCACTTGTTTACTCAAACATCATTTCGTTACTGATCAATGTTCTTTTTGTCCAATAACTGTAGATATTCTCTTTAAACAAGCATGCGAACAACACGAAGGTAATTCAATATTGTCTGTTCGTCTGTGCTTATAACATTCTCTTTTAATTATTTGATTAATCAAAATGAGTAAATTATGTTTATATATTTGACATTTTATTTTTAATTTTGAACTATATATTTATATATAGCTATGTCACACTAGTTACTTATGAATTTGGCCATGAACATATGATGTTTATTTATATCAAGAGTAAAATAACTTATAACTGACAATAATGCATAATCATGATCACCTTCCTACTAATCTTGAATTTCTCACTTCAACTATTAATATGAATTGTTTCAAGGATGTGAACTCTGATCGAATGATGTTACGCTATTATATAATCCGAAAATAGATAGTCTAGTTCATTGATTTTAGAATAGTTGTGTAAACTGATTAACTAAATTGTTTCGTTATAATTACTTACTTATGTCTGTTACCCCTCGTGGAGGAGCATAGCCCGCCCACAAGGATTCTTCATCGAACCGTTTCCTGGGTTATATTATACACCATTTTTCTAACAATTCCTATAATTTTTATAATTTTTCATCTTTCTATAAATGAATTAGCTTCAATGTGTAGTACATTTATAGACTTTTAGTCAAATATAGTCTTGTTAAAATAAACACATTTTTTTAATTTTTAACATATTCATGTTCATTTTGTTGCCACTTAATTATACTTACATGTTTATAAGTTTTAATTTCAAAATGTGACAATTCATATATTTTTTTTCTGAAAATATCTCCTGGAAATTGCTTTTTATTTTGGACTTTTTTTTCAGGCAAATATAATTACGTTATTTGTATTGTACATGAAAATCGTGATGAGGTCGCCAAAGGTCCATTACTTTCACTGTTAAACTTTTATCGTGAAACACAATCTTTACCTGTGCTTACGGTAAGATCGAATTTTCATCATTCTAATCGTTTTATTTAAATGTGACAATATATCTAATATAATTTATAGTTTAATATCTTCTCATTTTAAATAATTTCAAATAATTATAATGATTTCTATGTAATTTTAAACTTATATTTTCCGTTTTTTTTTCTTTCAAAGAAATTTAACTGTGAATATGATCATTTTTGTTTAGTAACAAAGAAAGCTCTTGTAAAGAAGTAAAGTGGATGATGAAAATATTGAATAATTTTAAAGTTATATCTTTCAAGCATAATGAAAAAGTGAAAGATTAAAACTTAATCTTATAATTCAGATTTAATTTTTATTACCTTTTTAAATAATGGTCTCGATGGAATGGATCTAGAAAAAACAGATTAAAATTGATCGATGTTGTTTGGTATACAGGAGAAGATCGAGAAGAATTTCAGTTGTTTTGTTTTTCTAACTAGATTGATCCTACAATTCAATACCATATCTCTTCATTTTGAAAGTCTTAAAATTAAAATCAATAGTATAATTTTATGCTTTATGGGGCTTGCTATTTATTTTTTTTTGTGCTCCATGAGTTCACGAATAATCCTGGTTAATAGCGAATGTTTATCACCAGTGAAATACATCGAACAATTTGTTTTGTACGAAATTGTGATTAAAAGTAAATTTTTTTAAAAGATCTAAAGAAGTTGCTTAATTAAAATTAACTTTTCTTTTTTTGTAAAAAAAAATGTTTATTTTTCGTGTATTTTGCTTTTCAGTTTAATATTTGTACTTGGCATAATTTACCTTATAATAAAGACAAAGAAATTATGGTACAAAATTTTTTACGTGAAGTATCTGACGAATTGAATGAAATGAATAATTTACATCTACCGGAAATTCATACAACGGATCTTGTTCTTTGTTCAACTGAATTATTAGGCTTTAAATAGTATGTTAATACAGGTTTTATTTGTACACTTTTTAGACAGATGTGTCTATAAACAATTCATAGTTTTGTATGACTAATATACCATAAGAAAGTGCTTTTTTTTCTTTCGATTTTCAACGGATCTATTAAATTCTGAATGTTTTCGTATTGGGCAAGAAAAAAAAACAGTAACTTGAGCGGCGTATTTGTATTTTACAGTTAACGATGAGTAGATTTTAATAACCTTACTGTTCCTGGATATTGTGTCAGTTTTTGATATGGAGATTTCTCATCTTACTTTCTATTTTAAATTGTTTGTAACGACATACGGTATTATAAAATACATATTTCCTTGATAAATCTATTGTTTTCTGTTTTATTCGCTACTTCAATATATTTCATTTAGTATGTTAAAGTTTTGTGAAAAGAATTAATCTGTTTTTTCTACTTCTTCGACCCATTATCAAGGTGATGATATTCTGTACATGAATTTAAATTTTGTGTTAAGTAGAATTATTTACTAACTGTTAATCTATTAAGGATTCCTATTTCAAACTAGCATCTTCTTGAATGTGTTTGTTTTTCTTCAGGGTCTACTAAAAAGCAACCCTTTTAAACTTGAAATTTTTGTTAAAATTAATTAATATGTTGATATTTAGGGTTTAACTTTTAATAAAGTTTATTTTCTTGTAGATCTTAATGAATAACTGTTATATCTTGTGACCGAGTGGATGCCTTGTTAATAAATGACGTGATAAGACCGTCAATCAGAGAGCAGCGAATTATCGATTGGAACAGTGACACACGAAAACCGTACGAGCAGTCTAGAGTGATAACCGATCCTGCTTCTGCCTAGCCCAGCCAGTTAAGTCCAGAACACCAATAACAGCCTCTGCAATATGAATCATTATTCTCAAACATACTGGGTTTATAAACCGAACAAACTGACCACATCGTACCATAAAATAGAAAACATTTGTACAAGAGTTAGCCAAATGTGGCTGTGAATAGGGGGAACAGTAATTAATAGACTGGGTATAACTCAGGAATGGTAAATCGTACAATAATAGTCCAAGGGTCAAAATAAAGCTCACAATGAAAGGAACATGAATGTGAGTAGTTTAATTATTTAGAAAATATACGATAAAAATTGTATGTATAATATTGGTTCATAAATGGATCCCAAAGTTACCATTCGAGATATTAAAATTGAAACACGCATTTTATATAAGCAAACAATATGTTGACCAGTTATTACAAAAATGCTCAATATGTACATTAATAAATATCCAGCTTAAAAAGATCCACTTTGAGAATAATATTTCTTAAGGCTAATGGTATTCACTAAACAAAAATTAATTAGGCGACTTTGTTAAAAGCGAGAATTCTGTTCTAATTTCACTTTCAATCTTTTATCACTTCATAAATAAAGTTTATTTTAACCTGGTCAGGGATAAATATAACGATTTTCACTTACGCTTTCTAAGAAGGCGTATTTACACTGTAATCATTGATTCGACAGCTGTTACCACAGTTTTAAAGCGAATAATTTTCGCTATATTAAAGAGTTAAACATTTTAAGTAGTTTCTATGAAGGTACGATCGACTGATGACAAAAATTATACCTAAAGCCGAACATCATTTATATGAATAAACCTTAGTTTCATCTTTAAAACCTTAACCAGTGATGTGATCGAGTTGAAGAAATACAATACCACTATAATTAGTGAAATCCCGATGTTTGTAATAATTGGTTAAAACTTACTCAAGGTTAGTATTGTCTCTGTCAATGAACGAATCAGAACAAATTTACCTTTAAGTGACCTGTTGAGTTCATACGCTTTAAAATCTAAGTAAACAATAACATTTTAATTACAAATGTGTAAGTGGATTTCAAAAATGTAGTGTGAGAGCATACAGTAAAAAAGGTGGAAGTTTGTGGATGTCTTGATATCCATAACAGTAATTGATACAATGTAACCACTGACTGATAAAATGATGCGATCACTGTTCATGACTGAACTGATAAATTTTTTATAAACTAGACCTAATCAATTTCATACGGAATTCCTATGATGCATTAAACTGCAAAATCGTGCATGGAGGACAGTTGAAAAACTCGTTCGAGTTAAAGACTGGTGTCAGGCACGGTTGCTTGCTCTCACCCTTTTTTTCTCCTGGTGATTGGCTGGATCATGAAGACGTCGACATCTTTAGGGAAGCACGGGATACAATGGACAGCCAGGATGCAGCTGGACGATTTAGACTTCGTAGATGATCTGGCTCTTCTATCACACACGCAACAACAAATGCAGGAGAAGACTACCAGTGTAGCAGCAGCAGCCTCAGTAGCAGTAGGCCTCAATATACGCGAAGGGGAATGCAAGATTCTTCGATACAACATGGCATGTACCAATCGAATCACGCTTGACGGTGAAGCTTTGGAGGATGTAAAAACCGTTACATATCTGGGTAGCATCATTGATGAACACAGTTGATCTGATGCAGATGTGAAGGCGCGGATCGGCAAAGCAAGAACAGCATATCTACAATTGAAGAATATCTGGAACTCAAAGCAACTGTCAACCAACACCAAGGTTAGAATTCTCAATACAAATGTCAAGACAGTTCTACTATATGGGGCGGAAACTTAAAGAACCACAAAAGCCATCATCCAGAAGATACAAGTGTTTATTAACAGTTGTCTACGCAAAATACTTCAGATCCGTTGGCTAGACACTATCAACAACAACCTACTGTGGGAGAGAACAAACCAGATTCCAATGGAGGAAGAAGTCTGGAAGAAGCGCTGGAAGTGGATAGGACGGACATTGAGGAAGTCACCCAACTGCATCACAAGACAAGCCGTCACATGGAATCCTGAAGGCCGAAGGAAAAGAGGAAGACCAAAGAACAAATTACACCGAGAAATGGAGACAGACATGAGAAGAATGAATAACAACTGGATAGAACTAGAAAGGAAGACCCAGGACAGAGTGGGCTGGAGAATACTGGTCGGTGGCCTATGCTCCATTGAGGGTAACAGGCGTAAGCAAGTAAGTAAGACATAATCCCAAATAAATCTATTTCGGCAAATCGAATCAGTCATTTGTGTTTAGAAATAAATAACCTTTTTTGTCGTGAATGAATAAACAATTTTGAATGCATCAAATAAGGTTAACTTAGTACATAAAAGCTGACATGTAAATTTTCATTGTGTAATAGGGTCAACTATTTCATTTGTGTAAGTGCTAAGTACGGTCGAACGCCTCTTATATGGTATACTCTATATTTCAATTAAATGATAGCCTCCTTATCTGCAGTGTTATCATGCGGAGCAATTAGCTTCTGTAATTACTGTAACAATTTAAATGTTAGAACTGAAAGATTTCCTGTTTGTATGAAAGGGATGTGGAGTTTTTCAAATATATTTCAATGAAAGTATCCACTTCCCAAATAAATGAAATTTAAATTATTACTAACAGTAATGATATATTACTAATATCCTAGCGAGTAGAAAATTCTGACGTCTTGTAGTTTAGTTCAAGTCGTTTCTTCAGAAGTTATCAAGTCGAACCTTGGTCGTGATATTTTACGAATTGTTTTTTAACGACTTAACCTGTTATATAATTGGTACAGCCGAGAGTGGGGAGAGTCCGCTCTCCCTCTCCAAATGCTCTCACATGGCCACGCTATATAGCCTCTGCCAGGGAAGTCTTACTCACTGCCTTCTCGTGTCGGGGGTGTTGTTTACGAAATTGAGAGGACGAAAAGCGAATGTCCGGTGATTTAACCAGGTTGGTGGACACAGAAAGTTCACCTAGGGGAGTTGGAAAACCCTGATTTTAAACGAATGGTGCACATGGGTTCCATTATCCTGAGGGAACAAACGGCGTATGAATCAATCGTTGGTCACCGGCTACCATGGGACGGCATATCTTTACGATGCTCCACTGCCTTGTGGATCAGATCTTCAGGTCAAAGGCTTGGGGTGTGGCCCCCTAAGAAAACCTCCTCCTTCGGTCTGGGCACCCGGGCAGTATCGTAGCCCTCACACAAACCAGATGAGATCTGTGCGGCGCATATATATCTGGTGCCCCTTTGTACCAGTATTTATGTGTTTAAATAATAATAATAAGTTATATAGTCAAACCTGAAATCTCCCACTATACGGAATCTTTGTTCACAGTCAAATAGATTTCAAAGGAGCCATTTATTAATTAATTGATTAAAGATGTGAATACACTTAAGAATACTGGAACTAATGTGTAAAAACTATTTACTCAAGATAGTTTGACTTATCTCTATATAAATAACTCTCCATGAATATGAATAAAGTTCAACAGACTTTTGTGATTTGTCATTCCCGTCGGTCTTGATTGATTAAAACGCTTTCTGTACTCCATCAGACATAATTATAGCATTTTTAGCACAGAAGAATAATACATGATATAACCCTTACAAATCTTTTTTCTTAACAGAATTCGAACCTCAAATCAAATCCATGTGACTGAAAGAAAAACAAATGCATACCGTAAATTCATTATTCAATTTTATCGCAAAAATAAATTCCGTTCTATTGTATTGGTTGTTTGAATTTTCCCAATGATTTTTAGGGTTGCAATTGATTAGTCTCACTATCTACTTTCAATTTACCATAATAGAGAAGGATATATATTTGACAAGGCTAAAATTCATTTATATTAATCAGCAAAGTCGTCACAAAGGCATAACTTGTCTAATTATGGTTGCTTTGTGTCAAGTATGAAAATAGAACTAACTGTTCAGTGGTGAGATTGTGATGATGAGAAAAACCAAATAAACATCGATTGCTTTGTGACTTTCATTTCCGTCCTTTTTTATTTGTACGTTATGTTAACTGTAAAATTATAAATAAGGGAAATACATACGCTGAATGATTCAGACTGAATGGCTGAGTCACGTATAAGGATTTGCTTGCGAAACGGTACTACTGTTTATGACAATAAAAGTAATGTATTTTGCATACCCCTAGGATATTTAAACGCGTCAGGATACAACTGAAAAAAGGAAATGTTTTCTTCAATAATGATACGAGAGTTATTTACAATACACATGTCAAAATCAACAAGCAGTAGCTACATACACTGAAAAATGAATTTTTAACGAATAGAAATGAGATTTAAACATAAAAATTATATAAATTCCTACAGATGGACAAATATTGAATGGATGCACAAGAAATGAAGATAACTGTTCAGAACGTTATGAGAGTACAACTTCAGTGATAAACTGACTAGATCTGTAAAAGAATAAATAAAATTTTGTTTTATCCCAATGACTAGAAAAATTATATTTCTGACGTTTTGTGACTTAGTGAAAGCCACTTATTCAGAGTAAATAAATGAATATCCGAATTCAATTCACACAAGTTTAAATAGTACTATTTAAACTCATCCCTAGAATTAAACAGCTTGGTTATATTTTTATAAATTACAAAGATACTACGTATCATATTTGTAAGTAGTACAGAGTTTCTCGAGAGTTTTTCCTGTTTATTTTTGAAGGTATTATGCTAATTCGTAAACGGCGTTACATTTTATTAATCCAAACTTTCCAACTCATATCAGCTCTAAGGGTTGTATAAGACAACCATATTATGAAGTTGATTTTCACCTTGAACTGTTTTTGACAAAAGAATCATTGGAAGTCAATGATAATTGAACATTTGTTTAACCAAAGTAGTAATAAGCACGCACGCGCCATCACTGAAATAGTCGCAAAATGTCCAAATCTTTTCACAAGAGCTAAATTCCCATTCACCGATGTGGTTAGTTAATATCCGTTAGAGTTTCTAAATTCATAAAATTTGTGACTTAACGATTTTTTTATGTAAATTTGTCAGTGAATTTCTATTTCTCTTTTCGTTTAATGCTTGGTAGCACTTTCAAAAACCTGTCACTTGAAGCTAGTCATGAAGAGAAGTAAATAAATATTATTTAGTTGAACCGTCTGTGGGTAGCTTTCCACATTTGTATTTGATAAACTGTCCATTCAGTCGATTGTCAATCAGTCATCATCAACTTAAAGCCTACTATAGACATTCGCTAACCCAATTTGCCATAATATTTTGGCAAGTCATGATAAAACTAATAAAATATCTGACTAAGGACTCTAACCAATGTAATAGTGGTGATGATAATGGGAAAAAAAGAACTTCGAAAATATAGTTTCAAGAGACAATGGAAATTTATGTATGAAGGAAATCTGGAATTAAAAATGGAGAGCGCGGTAAAAGTGAGCACATAGGAAATACAAGGGAACTAATTTATACAACCCAGTACGTATTAAGGAAAGAAAACTGATCAAAGCGACCACTTCAGTGAAAAGAAGTTAAACTTATCACTGTGGATCAAAAGTAACGGAACAGGTGAATAAACTAAAATCGCTGAATCCATCGGATATGGAACCACAACACAGATTACCGCAAAGATGATACACCACCAACGATGGAAAATATTTAAAGGGACGTCGAACAAATCAGCAATGGAAAAGTACCAGATACCAGTTTAGAAGAAATTCAGAAAAGATACTAGAAATATAAAACATACTAACAATTTCAATAATGAATTAAAAAATTACACATTTTATATTTTTAGTTGTTTAACTAGTAAACTAAGTGTCTCGATTTTCCAGTTTTTGAATTGTTTACTAATTTCATGCAATCACATTGTGAATCATAGTAACTAAGATTAGAGATCATTACATGGAATCGATCTGGTAACAACTTTATTCTGATAAGTCATCACACTGTAAGAATTGAATCAAATGAATTCTTCTAGATTGGTACACTTCAGTATCGTATTTGAATATTTATTATAATGTTGAAATATACATACCTAAATGCATATACACATTCCAAAAAAACACACATTCACATAAGCTAATTTGGCTATTTAAAGAAACGTCTATAATTCATACACAAAATATAAACTTGGAAAAAATCTTAAACACACCACAATGAATGGAATGTATGAATGTGATTAAACATTATCCACTTGTAAAAGAATGTTTATACTAGAAATCGACAAAAGTTGATTATATAATCAATGCTAGGATGAAAGTTTAAAAAAACTATTATGCAAACGGAGATTATAAACGAGTAAATAAATGGTCAACGCAAAATTTTGAAAAGCCACTTTGTTTTTTCTTATTGTATCATTGGAATCATTGGAATTCCTTTCAAAATAGTCTAATATCCTTTTTCCATTTTTTAATGTTAAGTGGTAAATAATCGGTAGTATTTATTAGATATTGGTTATATTAAACCTTTACTATATAAACAACTCAACGTTTATAATTTGACGAGCATCGATGAATGCTGATCAAGATTAGATAACAGTGATTTACTGCGTTTTGGCAATAATGATTTCCATTAATGCGTTTATCAACAAACTACCCAACTGACAAAACATTCTCACTGAAATCCTTATCCTTAGTATTCTGAAGCAGGTTGTATTTTGGTAACAAGTACGGTTAAGATAAAAGACTGAAACATAAGAAAAGTAGTTTAACTTTGGATTTATGTTATTGGAAAAATAGGTTGTTTAAAAGGTATTTTTCGACCTAATTCTTGTAGACAACTAGTTTTCTAAATGTATAAAGAAATGTATATGTAGTGGTATACTTTCGTAAATCTATGGCATTATAAATATGTGAGAAAAACAAAATAGATTTGCTACTTCATGAGGTAAACTAATTTATCACCAAGCTACAACTCATGTGATTTTTATAATCCAAAATTTTTATCAAATTCTTTTAATCAAGTCCAATTATCATGTTTCCATTAACATAAGTGATTCCACGCCGTATCCTCCATATTCTGACTTTAAGTGGTAGGAGGTAATTGGTGGAAAGCTTTAGACATTGATTTTTTGATAGTTGGTACTCGGCGGTAGGGTGAAATTTCGTCATCACCGAAAGATACAGAAACAATTAATGACAATGGCTAATGCTAAAAGATAAATTATTACTATGTGTTATAATACTGGCCGGAACAACTGTGTGGGATCTGCGACTGCATTAACTGGTGCAGAGGATTCAAGTATCACGAATTCGACTAAACCAAGTTCGTTTTAATGGTTCTGTGGACAAATATGTTTTTATTCATTTAAAGTGTGAATTGTAGACGACGACTAAAACGTTTTTTGATTCCCTAGCGCAGTAAACTTGAAGAACGGTACAGAATTCCTAGATACGGGAAAAATTAATCTGCAATCAATAGATACACTGACAATTTTTAGATCTATCAATTTATGTGAAGACGGTCAGCTAATTGTAAGATCAAACATTGACGTAACAAGATAGTTTACAGGAATAAAATTACACATAAAGACAATCGATAACATATAAGGCCAATAGAAAGAATTTACTCAACACTTATGGATTGACTAAAAACCTAAGTTGCGGATGAAGTACTGGCTGTCCACAATGAAAACTGACGCTCTGTAACTCAACTATCTAGTTCAAAGAACTCAATAACACCCAAATGTGTCTGGATAAAAAGTAATTTAATTTTTTTTGGGGGGGGGTAAATTAGAGAAAAGTAATTTCATTAGATGAATTAATTAATAGTAATTATTATTCAATATGTGACACATTAATAAAAGCTTGAAAATGTTGAATTTTTCAAAATCACCTATTTATATTTTCTCCAATGGGTTAATAAAAAAAGAAACTAGTTTGAATGAATCATTTATTATTTTAAAACACCGAGTTAATAAATGGACAGCGTTAATTTTATTTTTAGTTTCATTAAAATGATACTATTGGTTAAGTGCTCTGGCGCGAGACTGGTAGGTCCTGGGTTCGAATCTCGCGAGTGCGGGATCGTGGATGCGCACTGCTGAGGAGTCCCATAATAGGACGAAACGGCCATCCAGTGCTTCCAGGTTTTCCATAGTGACCTAGCTTCAATTGATTCATGATTTCAACTATGATACTGAATTCACAATTACATTGATTACAGGAAGTTAGTGTTTGAACTAATTTTCGACTGAACAATAAATATAATAATAACAATCATAAAATAAAATAAATAATCACAGTATGTTGAACTGTTTTGTAGAAAATTCTTTTATTTCATAATACAATATTGTTTTTGTATCATGTGTTGTTTGCATGCTTACAATCATTATTATCATACCTTATATAATGGTAAATGACATGAACATAATGGATACACTTATAAAATAAATTCCAGACATCAAACAATCAGAAATTACATTTTTTCTTATCTCAATACTAACTTGATGGAATTTTATAGAAGCTTTTGTTTAAATTAATATCAACCGATTAGATTGTTGTAAATGATTTGTCATAGAAAATTAACTATTGTATTCATTATACTCAAAAAGAAATTATAAGGTGAGTAATACCATAACTGAAATAATTTATAATTTATCCATGTATCATTATTATTAATATTATCTTACAACTAAAACTAATATACTGTATTTCCGAGCCAATCAGAGTCAAGTTGGATGCTTTTTGTATTGTTTTTTTGGTGCAAAATATAAACAATAACGGTGCAATACATTCGAAACTTAACTTTATCAATTTGTAGTCCGATTGTTTTAATTTTGAGAATGTGTCATTTCTGATTGTTATTGATTAAAATGATTGTAATATGTAATAAAATTTTGTATTTTTACTGAGTCATCAACTGAATTTCTTTCTAATTTTTTTCTCCTCTAGACTCTTTGACAGATACTCTGTTCTTCTCACTTTCCCACGAAGGAAGAAGGTACAACCGAGGTAGACCCAAACCTATCGAAGGTATAGACGTTACAATAATAACTAGCATTCATGCTTAGAACATGATGTCTTTTATTAAGTGCCTACATTTTTATTACTAAAACAAATTCTAATTTCCTACTGTTATGATGGGCAGTATCCGAAAACCGATGCTGATACACGGTGTGTTATGCGCTAACAGCCCCAATTCACTACTCGAGCAAGAATACGAGAGTGCACGAGAAAGTGTATTCGGCTGTCGAATAAAATGCACAATTACTAATTTATATGTATATATACCACTCTACCTCTTAGGAAATTAATCTACTTCTTAGCCAATGAGTAACTTGTCCTTTAGATCACTTCTGATTGCCATCAATTGGTCTTCTCATTTGGCTACTTCTGATTAATTCACTATATCACCTTCCATATAGAAAAAACTGCATGGTGTAAATTACATGAACAGCTCGTTCTTTCATAACCAGGCTGCATCCAAAGTTTAATTTAATGATAATAACAAGAGATCATTCATCGTCCTGCTTTTAAAATGAACCTGATAGTCAATCCATGTTAATACTTATGAACTAAATGATGGTCACTTGATGTGTCGTACTAACTTCTTATAGGAGTCATAAATTTCTTTTACACGGTTTTCGGATAACTGTGTCATAACGTCATCTCGTTAACTTATCACCAAGTAACATAAATATTTTGAAAACTATGGGATATTGTTTGGAAAAATATTTATGATCCTACAAGGAATCCAAACATACATTGATCTTCTGTAAATAAATGAAAGTAGTTTAACAGAAAAATTTATTTGTTTCAAAATTGAAAAATAGTCGATTATAATTCTTTGAAAAAACTCCATACTACGAAAAACCATCACGAATTTATAAATATGTATATTTTAATAAAATTTTGAGTTACAGATTCTTGTTTATGATGAAGAGTATACTTATTGACTAATGAGATGCATTGGTTAGTTTATTGGTACAGAATAGTGTCGACTGAAACCCAAAATTCTAGTTACTTATACGTACTGAGCTTGATTTGCAACGATTCAATAAGACTTTCCTGAGAGTATTATTCATTTGTGATGTATACCTTTTACCGCTGCATACTAATAAATCTTTATTTCCACCTCAAGAAAAAACTATATATATATATATATTTTAAATATTATTCATGAGATGATGAATTGATGGAAATTTATTTAAGTATAATGTTCAGTAATGTAATCAAGTAAATCTTGCAGTGTATAATTACGAAATAATTTAATTGATATTAATTATCTAACAATATTTTGAATTTTTGATTAGTATCATAAATCGACCGATGTTAGACCACCACTGAGCAACTGGAAGCACTGGATGGCCGTTTCTTCCCAATATGGGACTCCTCAGCAGTGCTTATCCACCACCACACACACCGGATTTAAACCCAGGGCCAACGGCGCATCGAAAGATTCTGTTTTTAATTTCAGGTAACTATCAATGATTTGATCACATTCTTTTCTTACATTAAAATAACTCTCATATTAAAAGTAACTAATACTTGGTCAAAAAAAGATCGCTGTTAAAAAGAGAAGGAAAGAGAGAGATTGTAATGATTGTTTATTTTAGTGCTTATTTGTTTTAACATGAGATGGAAGACAGAAATTCAGAAATAAAGTTTTTTCAATACCAACTATATTATTCACCGATAAGTAATTCAAAGTGAGATAATGGATTTCTTTCTCACTTTCTAACTGAATCTATTTATCAGCATTGATAATTATCTTAAACCTGAAAAGAATCTCGCGAAGATTCTACTGTTATCGTTCGTCTGTATGAAATATTTAAGATAATTAAGTTAAGAGACAAAAATTGGTTGATAGAAAACAAAATGATTCGTTTTTTTACATTATGCACTGTAATTGCGGGTATTTTGAAACATTTAACCTGCAATAAGTATAATAAATTTGATTATATTAATATATCTGTGTTTTCAACCATTTGACAATGAAGAAACATATTCTGTATTCAAGTCTTTCATTTGTTGCTAATTTTATCATGGTGAGAGATTCATAATGATAGCGTAATTTGAAAATAGTACAAATTTCAAATCAACAGTAGTTAGGTAATCATCAATACTTATGGAGAGCAAGACATCTGCTTTATGAATTTTGGGACTCCAAGTAAATTGATTGATCACTGGATAATGATCAATGTCATATGTATCAGGTCCTTCTTAGTGCAGATAGAATCCTATTGACCAAGTTGCACTATGGTCACTAGTATAGGTGACTCGACATTGCGTGGACTATATTGAGATAAGATTGTGGTTGGAGGTAGTCAACAAAAAACCATGGACCTAGGTTTTGTGCTACTTAGCAATCATCAGCATGGTGTACCTGTAATCTTGAGGGAACTGATGCTCCCTGACGGATTGGATCCCGTGTCATCCAGCTTCATAGTCAGAGATGTTACCACTGAGGTATCTGGGCCGCAACTGACCTGACATTGATCACCAAGCAGTTACCAATCAAATGTAAATATATTTCAGTCCCACAGGAGGCCAAAGGTATTGTCTCTGACTACTCAGCTATCAGCACTGTTAAATTCAATTGATTACATGTTTTTCTATTAGAATGCCAGGAATCGTTCTCAAATTTAGAGTTATTTGTATATAAATGATTATCACTTTGATGTGGGATATCTTTACTTTTTGAAGTTATACATATAAACTAGAAAAGAACTTTCTTTAAAGTGATCACATTGTGTTCATTCATAGATCCTGAAAAAATTAATCAATGATAAATGAAAACTTGAAATTTAGAAACAAATAATACCAGGAAAATAGATTATAATACTTTTTTTATTTTGTATATACTAAAACTCTGAAGTTCTTCACAAGAATTTCAATTGATTTTACACTACAATTAGTCAGTTCTTAGAAAGATATTACTGCAATTTAAAAAAACGTCTTAGCTACAAATCTTCTTCAATACTATTATTATAATTTTTTTTCAGTAACAGTGAAATCATTTATATGACATAATAATATCATATCTTGGGTTTCAGAAATATGGTAATGACGTAAATAACTGGGTGTGATTTATATATATATATATATATATATATTTGTAGGTATTGACGTGATAAGATTAAATTATTGATAGACACCTTCAAGTTACTTATCAGGATATAAATTGTTTGTCTATTTGTATAAACTGTTTTTTTCAAAAACATCATCATGTTCATAATAGTATTTTAATCAACTAAAGCAAACTTTAAAAATCAAAAAAATTCTAATTTACAAATAGTAGTTTTTTTATGACTGACGTAATTATAAATTATTCACATTTAATACTAAACATTTATATAGATATAATATTTAATAACTGGATGGTTACCTGGATAGATTATTCAAACAAACTAATAATTCTAGAAAAAAAACCTTCAAAATTGAAAACGTTGAAAGCACATTTTTGTACAATTCTTAATTGATTCTGATCAATTTTAATGATAAATGAAACATTTTTTCTTCTGAGAATAAATTATAAATTAACCTTTTGAAGGGAAAAATCTGTGTTCAACCTTTTTTTTTCTGACTTTCCAGCTTATTTTCATAAATTTGTCTTTTTAACTGAAATATGTTTGTAATCATACTTTTATTTTCTTTTGTACATGAAATATAATCTGTTATTGAAATCAACTATGATCGGAGATATTTTCAGTATTACGTAATGTAAAGTTCATTAAATTGACTTATTCAGTAAGAATGTAACTATTTACATTTAATGTTTAAAAGTTCCATTAATTTCATAATTTAACATAACATCAATCTATTGTAATGGATATGTACATTTTTCAGATTTCACTAGTGGTTTCATTTGAAATATTTTGCTCAATAGTATCTAACCTCAAAATATTTCATATATTCTACTGAATGAATCATTAATTATAGTATGGGAAGTGAAATATAGTATCTGTGGTAATGTAGTTATACGCTATGTACTTTAATATGTTCATTTATATATGTGTATATGTAATAAGATGTGAATGATTAACTGATTACAGAGAATTTATAATATGATTGTTAGAGCATTTTATGATTAAAATATGGTGGAGGAGTAACGTCATTATTTTTTCAGATACAGTGAAATTCAGACTTATTCTTTGTTGAAGGTTTAAAAAACTCATTTGAATAAAAAAAAGTAAACTTGAGTTTTTAAATTTTAAAGTTCTTTTCAAAAACTATAGGTCATTTCATGCAGTTTACATATTTGGAATTGAAATTAAAAGGAAAATCTTAGTTGAAATTTCTTGATACATGATCAATAAACACAATTTTTTGTTTAAATAAGTAGAACCTTTTTTATAGGAACCTATGCATTTCCAACCTTGTTCATTGTTTTTTATTTAAATTTTTTATTGGGTTATAACGTTAGGATCTGATATAGTTTTTCAGCTATCTAACAATCATATCACTACATGAAGAACCCACCATTTTTGTTTCTGGAGACGTCTATCAACTTTTTAAAGCTGAATACTTTTAGTAAAAAGTTGATTGAAAAAATGATGCTTATTTTGTAATATTTTATGTTTAATTAGTTATTTTTTACGAATTATACATTGCAGTTGATTGAATGATAGATTATTAACATACAATTTGAAAGATATCGTTTTATCATCGTGATTTGTCAATACATTTCATGTATATCTATTGGTCTGACAATCTGGCAAAGGATATAAGAAATATATTTATTTGACTAATTAGAATACAATCCGAATGAAGAGAATTAACTTCATCGACTATGCTATTACTTTTGACCTACATCTGGTACACTTCGTAGGGGTGCTCACCAGCACGCTCCATCTAACTCTGTACTGGAAAATCTTTGCCAGTTAGTTCCACTCACTATTTATCCTTTTCATGTATACTTCCGATTCCCAACTCACTGTGTTCTTCAGTCTTCCTCTTTCTCGTTTCTCTTCAAGATTCCGAGTTAGCGCTAACCTCATAATGCAGTTTGATGATTTCCTCAATATGTGTCCTATCCACTTCCAACGTCTCTTCCTAATTTCCCCCTCAGCTGGAAATTGTCTCGTTCTCTCTCACAAAAGGCTGTTGATGACAGTATCTAGCCAACGTGCATTGAGTATCTTGCGTAGACAATTGTCTGTAAATACTTGTACATTTTTAATGATGATCGTAGTAGTTCTCCACGTTCCAGCTGTGTACAGTAGAATTATCTTGACATTCGTATTGAAGATTGTGACTTCAATGTTGGCTGACAGTTCTTTTGAGTTCCATATGTTCTTCAATTGTAGGGATGCTATTGTTGCTTTGTCAATCCTTGCCTTAATATTTGCATCGGATCCTCCTCGTTCATCGATGATGCTGTACATATATGTGAAAGTTTCCGTCTGTTCCAGAACTTCTCCATGACGTGTGATTGGGTTGGTGTTCTCCGTGTTGTATAAGAGGATCTTGCTTCTTCCATTGTGTACATTGGGGGCCACTAATTTAGAAACTGCTGGTACACTAGCTGTCTCCATATGCATTTGTCGCTGTGTATGAGATTGAAGAGCTGGTCATCTGTGAAATCGGAATTGTCTATTTGCATCCCAGCTGTCGATTGTATTGTGTACTTCCTGTGAGATGTGGGGGTCTTCATGACACAGTCAACCACCATGGTAATGTGGAAGGGAGAGAGTAAGTAGCCTTGTTTGACTTCGATTCTCACTTGGAATGCATCTGCCAGCTTTTTTCCATGCACTATTATACTATACTGTCTCACAATTAGAGATGCAAGTTTAACTCTAAAATACAAGTTACATGACTCTTTCATAAAAGTTGCACAAACATCTTGATATTATTGGTGGTTATTGGTTCTTCAATGGGTATACTAACGCCATCTAAATAGGTCAGAACAATTGTATATTTCCTCGTACCTTCTTTTTTCTTGTACACTTGTTTTGTTCTTGATTAATAAGATATATGGTTTATTCAACAAGGACTCTTACTGTGAAACACATTAGCAAACTTTCACTTATTAAAATATTAAAGATATTTTTGCATATTTGGTAATTACTTCATTTCGATCTGTTTATTTTGTTAAGAACTGAAGGGCATTTAAAAGGAATCAGATTTACTGATAAATTTCGTGATTATGTTCTGTTACTGTAAACACCATCATTTACACTCACGTCTACTGAAACCTATGAGTAAAAAAGCATATTGTCATTTGCAGTCGTTAGGAACGCGATGCTCTATACTTCTTCATTATTCGAAATTTAATTTAAAGGATAATTATTATAAAATATATTTATTGATGTTGAGTGTTGCTCTATAGAAAGTATAGTAACCAAAATTTAATTCTTCAGTGAAATTATGTGGACAGAGACTATCAATCAGAAAAAAAGTTGGTCATTTATTATAATGAAACCCTATTTGATATTAAATGGTTGAAAAGAGTTTGGGAGTATCAAAGAGAATAAAGAGTACATTTCAGTCACTTTTCAGTTATCCCCCCCCCCAATCAATTGAAATTTTAACACCGATTTCCAACCGTTTGGATCACTAGCCATATTGATATCATTCGACTAGGTCTAAGGGTATGATATTGATTATTATCAAGTGACTGTTTAGTATAATCAATTATATTGTGTAAAAAATAATAAAATCAGTTGTTATTATCAGCTTGCTTTTTACTCAGAGTACGTAAAGATTTCCATTACAGTATACCCGCAAAAAGTATTGTCAACTGATTAAACACATTGATTCCACACTTATGAATTACAGTAGTATATATATATATAATTTGTCAATGAGATGTCTTATTAATAATCGTCAATTGATTAGACAAGTTGGCTTTCACAAGACAAGCACGTAGAGGCTTTTCATCTCTTGATTAACTGGATATCATTATTGGATACTAAAAAATCCAACAAGCTTTATTTTTTCATATTAAAAAGTTTATCATTAGTATAATTCAGCTTCTTACTGAACGTCAAGATAATGACGACCATTAGAGTTGTCAATTTGAACACCGATTCACATTAAACATTCCAATCAACTATGCGAAACAGTATTGTGTTGAAGTTTTATCTGTCAGATTTCTATATCAGTTAAAAAAGATTTTCATGAATTATTTCATAAATATTAGTCAAAAGTTATGAATAGAAAGACATTATTACATCATTGAGTGAAATTATTAATTCTGTTTGGAAAAAAGAATGCAAACAAACAAAATCAGACAAAATTTCTTCCATCTATTCAACGTAATTACTACTTATTCATTGCATAACAAATAAAAGAATATCATTGAAATAAGTTAGCTAATACATATATGCATGTTTATTATAGCTTAGTGTAATATACACCAAAGTAAAAGACCGTACGGTCATCATCATCAATAAGTTATACTTTTGTCAAACCTGAAGATAATTGACCAGTGTTTAAGATAGAACCGTATGAAAAGATTTTGTAAAACTTCAGTAGAATTCCTTACTAAACAATAATCTGAATTGACGAATATTCTTTTTCTTTTTGCATTACTACTCCCTGTTAACTCACCGTTCTACATATAAATAGATGCAGACAGATTATTTGAGCATAAGTATTGGCTTTGACACATTTCACATATTTTCGCCAAGTCATTGAAATACAATTAGAATTTAGACATTTTTCTCTTTTGAATACAATTGATTGGTAGCTTAAGAATATTTCCTTTGATCGTAAATCATAGTCAAATATATTTGTCTGATTGAATTAATTTCATTAAACATTAAACCAACCAATAAATTTCATTCGTTTCTATGTTGTCATCTGTAAAAGTTATTAATAGCAGCTAAAATTTATAACATTATCATTAATAAATCAAATATTGTCTTGACTGATTGCTCAGTAACAGACAACGTCAATATCTCCATTGAAATTCATGTTGATGATTAAATTATTAATGAGGTGAAACTATGTTAATCAATAAAATTAGTAAATGTTGCGAATGTACTTGGTTCGATTATGTGACTGATATTCCATTCTTGCCAGTTATAATTTCTGTTAACACTTTCTACTTATCAGGATAAAAATTCATATACCGTTAGATGAGAAATTGTTTTTAAAAATTCTAATCACACAAGTAGAGCTTGCAAGGAGAACATCTTAGTGACAATGATTACTGATTAAATAATTAAGCGTCATGAACATATAACTTCTCCAGTGTTTCAAATTCTTGAGGCTGGCAAATATATCTAACCAATAATTGACATAGGTGTAGGGATTGCTATCAATTAATTACAGCTATTGCATATAAAAGAAAATATGTCCAAATATTTAGCACTTATAAATAGAGTATTAATTGGATGCCAGTTAACTTCATTTTATTGTAGCACGGTGTGTTTTTCAATTAAATTCTTTATAGGTACGTCATTTGCTATGGTAATGGAAAATGTGTTCGCCGTTATCAATTAATAATTTTACTGCATAAGGTTTAATGTAACTTGAGACAACATGATCTACCCTCACATATAGTACATTGACTAACCTGATTAAGTGAAAATTAAACAATGACATCCTATCTCACGTTTGTCAAATAAAATATGAATTCTAATATTAAAATTATTACAATCATCAAAAAACCCCATTCTGATAATAATCATCATGTGTTCAATAATGACTGGCTTTAAGTTGGATTTCCTGGAGTTATAGTGATAAGCTGTGGAGTCCAATCTGTGTCAGGCGTTGACAGTGATCTCCCTCAGACAATGGATGAAGGGTTGCGCAACATCATGGGTTGACTGGAATTAGACCTTAACACCGTTGGATGCAGACTCAGTGGTCTGGAGGTTAAGCGTCCGTACGTGAGACCGAAAATCCTGGGTTCGAGTCCTGAGTGTGTGATCTTAGACGCCCACTTCTGAGGAGTCCCATACTAGAACGAAAAAGTCGTCCAGTGTCTACAAGTTTTCAATGGCTTGGATTGACTCATGAATTCAACTATTGAAATAAAATATAGGCATACAAAATATTTTTATAGTATTATGAACATTAAGCTTTTCGGAATCGTGTGATTAGTTGTTTTTAGGTCAGAATAAAAGTTTATCCCAGCAAACACCTATTTACCCATAAAATATTGCAATCAAACAACCTAGTATAATAATAAAAGAAGTACAGACCATATATTCTAACTTATTTTGGAAAAATATTTTCTGTGAATATTGCATTTGTTCTTATTGCAATTGATGATTCAAAAAGAAACTGAATAAATTATCACTTTATGTTATTGAAAAAGCTGCAAATGAATTTTCAAGAAAATTTGTCGTCTATACAGAAATAGGAATAAAGTACCAAAAACTCCACCTAATTGTATATACTCACTTACGCCTGTTACTCCCAATGGAGCACAGGCCGCAGACCAGCATTCTCAAACCCACTTTGTCCTGGGCCTTCCTTTCTAATTCTATCCAACTTTTGTTCATTCTTCTCATGTCTGTCTTCACTTCTCGGTGTAATGTGTTCTTTGGCCTTCAGGATTCCATGTGAGGGCTGCCTTGTGACGCAGATGGGTGTTTTCCTCAATGTGTGTCCTATCCACTCCCAGCCCTTCTTCCTGATTTCTTCCTCTGCTGGAATCTGATTTGTTCTCCCTCACAGTATGTTTTTGCTGATAGTTTCCGGCCAACGGATCAGAAGTATGTTGCGTAGACAACTGTTAATAAACACCTGTATTTTCTGGATGATGGCTTTCATAGTTCTCCAAGTTTCCGCCCCATACAGCCTAATTGTATATGGTATGAAGCAAATGTAATCCGGCATGTTTTTAATGAATATTCTAGTTATGTTTACCGTGCTGAAGTTACAATGAAACCGGTAGAACTGAAATATACATAAATTAATAAATAACTTGTCATAAAAGAAATCAAACGCATATATTAGAATTTAATGCTAAGTTATTCCATAAATGTATAATTAACTTGGGAACATCAATGCACTCATGAAGTGAGATTAATTTTTCAGGCTTGATATCAAAATTTACTGTGCGTAAATAACAGAAATTAGGCATGAATTTATTAAATATAATAAATGAATATCATTGAAGGTAATAATACTTAAATCATACACTGATAAGTATACATGTCTCAATGAGTATGTTATTGATTAATTAGATTAAGTTATATTACTCTCATTAATTTTCTATTGAGGGTAATGTGTTATGTTTTTCGGTATTTGGTATTTTGTGCCAAATTAATTATTTAATCAGTTAATTGATTATATTATCTATTAATTCTATTTCTTTTGATACATCTACTAGCTGATATCTGTACATCTACTAAGCCTTTCTGATAAAGTCCAACATTATTGTCATGTAGGTGATAATTTTTTTACAGGCTTATAAATTAAATAGCCTGTAAATCAAGCTATTTAATAAAAAGAGAGAAACTGCATCGATATCCAATGAATATCGTCATTGTATTTGATAAATACTATTCTTTTTCTTCAAAATGACTTATTGAGAGCTAATATTTATGGAAACAATTTACGAGTAAGTATTATATGACCCACTGTTAAATACAACTATATAGATTTAAAAAGTGAAGAATAAATATCCAATATAATGAAAGGTCTTTAAAGATTTATCATAAAATCAATGTAAAAGAAATTAGCTAGAGTGTAACATTCGCGTCACGGTTTTTCTTCACTTCATTCATTGTCTATGATAGACTCTATGTTAATATAAAGCAGAACTGTCAAAGCATTTCAGAAACTTTGTTTCAAATAGTTTGCAGAGACTAATTCCATCAATTTTATCAATTGTACACAAAGATATGAAAATTATTATCAATCATGTTTCATGGAAGAATAATTTGAAAAGCTGGTGGAATTGTTGTTTGCTTTTTATTTCAGTAAACAAGCTATTTTTGAAATGTTTCCTTACCTTAATAATAAAACTACTCTTACTTAATGCTTTTAATTATTTACCCTAATTAAAGGATGCTAATTTCTATCAACCACAATGAAATCATCAGTATGAGATTGTGAAGTTTCAGTTTTATTTAAATCATGAATCTAAGTAAGATAACCGTTGAAAACCTGAATAAAGTTTAGGAGATTATTAGACTTTTGCACTAATGAATCCAGGTTCAGTTGTTTTAGAGCTCTAAGTCTCGGCTGTGGAGAGATGTATGCACACGACCGAGGAGTCACTCACTACGACGAAACGACTGTTCAGTGCTTGCAAGTTTAAATGGTCATCTAACTTAGATCGGTTCGTAATCTCAATATCATATTGCGATTCTTCTTCACATTTAAGCTTCACATTATTTTCGGGAAAAATTCTTTGTTACTTGTGAGTTTAAGTTTGTCAATGTATGGTAATATAGATATGTCATCTAATCAGCAAATAACAGTTATTGTAGTGAATAAGAACACATATGGGGGACAATCAAATGTATTTAAGCAGAAATTATAGACTATCTCACCGAAATCTGACAACCATACAGTAAACAGTTATTTGCAACATAACAATCAATTGTCTCAATCTTGACTGTTCCTGCTGCAAATATCAGTTCATCTTCTCTGATTTCATTGTTCATGCATTTTCATACCAATTGCGTTTCGTTTCTGTTGTTTCCTTATCAATCTTCTAGTGAAATACATTTTATGTCTGACCATCGCCATATACTACTTATGCGAATATAAGTAAGTCACTCCACATTATGGCCTACTTAGTCTATTATCATTTGTAAAATCGACGGTTTGTTGTGTAAACTAATATTATTTTCTTTTAATTACCATCTGTCAAAAAAGCAATAAAATAAACAATAAAGTATTTCTGAAATACGAATTGTGTAATACTATATAGAGTCATTAGAACAATTGTGAAAAAGACTTATTCAGTCACATTCATAATATTATTCTGTTATGATGAAGTATAAAGATACTTCAATCTATTCAATTAACTATTAATACAATATTTCAGCTTTAATTTAACAGTCGAATTCATGAGTCAATTGAAGCTAGACGACCATGTAAAATCTAGAAGCACTGGAAGGCCGTTTCGTCCTAGGTTGGGACTCCTTAGAAGTGCGCATCCACGATCCTGCCTAGCGAGATTCGAACCCAGGACCTATGGGTTAGTTGAAGTTAGACATTAACACCATTGGATGTCTGATCAGTGGTCTACAGGTTAAACGTTTGCGCGCGGGACCTATAGGTCCTGTGTTCGAGTATCGTGAGGCGGGTTTATGGATGTGCACTGCTGAGGAGTCCCACGATAGCACGAAACGGTCATCCAGTACTTCCAGATTTTCCATGGTGGTCTAGCTCCAATTGATTCATGAATTCAACTATTAAATTACTATAATATCCACAAACCCCTCTCTGACTTAAGCTTTGACTGATAACTGGGTTTATTAAGCGCATTAGGAATTAGTGAATTTCCGACGGAAAAACGAATTATTTTTTTCCCAATTTAAATATCATTACTCTGTTTACAAATCAGTTTGAACTTGTTTAAATGGATGGAAAAAAAATTATTTTGCACAAATAGGACCTGTTTGCCTATATCGTTTAATGACCTAGATATTTGACAAAATGTGTTATCAATATGTCTATTTCATTATTCTGTCCGTAAGTTGATCATCACGAATTTTTTCTTCAAAAAAAATTGTTATCATTACTTCTAACTAACACACAAGATACACTGCCTTTGTTATACTAACGAATCTATAATATATGAGTAAATATGTACACAATTATTAAAAGTGAATATTATATTAGCGCAAACCGTTTTAATATAATTAACTTGCTGACTCAGCATTTGATTTAATTGCATCAATAATGATATTTTCATTGGTTCAAAATTATTTTGTGTGTCCATATGTGGGTGTTCACGTGATTCAGTGTGCAACTTTATATTGAACAAACAATTAATGCAAAGTAATGAAGATGTATTCTCATGTACATTGACACTTATCTACAATTTAGACGAATATATTCAATTAAAGAAAACCAGTGATCCTAGTCATTTAAGCCAGTATTATGGAATGGTTAAAATATTTTCATGTTTAATTATTTAGTAAGAATGTTTTGTGGTGAATTTGAAACTGATGAACTATCCAGCATTAATGTTGAAGGCAATCCTGGTGTTAAAACATCATCGTCTTCATCAATTTCCTGTGGATGTATAGGTAGGTACGATTTGAAGTGATCTTTATCAAGGTAAATAAAACATTCATCTATCATATGTTATGCCTAAAACATCCTTTTACTCAAAGCGCAGATTGATACAAGAATGAAAGCAACTAAATGGAGTTTCTGTTATTCAATGGTTATATATTTTTACCAAATTATAGCGTTCTGTTGAGTTGTGCTCCACATGTGAAGTTTGCTTTATAAGCCTTACAAGTAATAGTGGTTATTATATACTGAGAAGTGTATTTTTTTTAACATACATAAGACTGCGGAAATTACTACGGAGATACTCACTGTTAAAACCATGCGATTTAACTAATTTAGATTGTTATGTATGAATCTTAGGTATATGCTAAAATAGAAGTCTGAAAAGTTATGTATTCAATACCGATTCATTCCACCTACTATTTATACCGGTCTGTTGAGGAAGGATATTTCGATGTATGATTCACCCTACTCGTCTAACAATAATGTGCCAAGTATTAAGAGCATACAACTTGATTGATTGGAATTCATCTCTACCAGTGCTATATGCTTATTGTTATTTTATTCTCTAAATAACTTGGAACTTCCTAATCACCCATCATGACAGACAAGAAACGGAGCTGATCAGAAGACGCATGAGTTGGTTTGGTCTACATTGTAAAGTCAGAGAATCGGATTAAACGATTACTCATTTGCTAGTGGATCTAAATTTCACACAGTTAAAAGTTTATTCATAGAAATCCTTTAATCTAAATAACATTGGATGCAACCTGATTGAGTTAAACATGAAGACTTCTGTAGTCTGAACGTTTACGCTTTACTGGTTCACATATAGATGAAGTAGTACTTCTAAATTTTATAAATGATCAAGTTAGTTTGTTTATTCAATGTGAAAAACTAGCAAATCATATCAACTATATTTTAATGAAAATATCATACATCATGCTGCTTTTTTTTCTACTTACTTATTTCCGTCTTTCACCCTAACCCTTTTTGAGCAGTTATTAGTCTTATGATGACTTTGTAAGTATTTCCTATTATTTGTAATCTATGTCAACAGTCCGAGCCTATCTAATTAGTTTTTTCAACTAACCCGAATCTTAAAGTTGTTTCTTGGCGTCAAAAGTCTTATACATATTAACCCAGAACTGTACTTCAATATAAATGAAATTCGACTGCCACTTTGATTCCATCTAAGTAATAAGTTGACATGCTTCATTTCATATAACTATTCGTTTTTTATTTCATGCAATTTTATAATGGCCTTCCATATATGTACGAACGTTACTTAGGTAAATCAAAAAACCTACTTTTCGATAGAAAAGGTAATGACTAATTTGTGATATTGAAGTCAATTTGAACTGTATCACCAGGGCTAACCATTCATGGCTGTCTCACTTGTAGAGTAATATAACTGAAAAGGTAACAATCACCAAAGTTGGAAAAAGTATTCTGTTAATGAATTCATAAGTAAACAGTATATTATCACCAGAAGAGAATTAGTTATTTTACAATCTATTTCAAGTAATAACTAGTACATGTTAGATACTGATTATGTGTGAACAATACGTGACCTAGCTACTTTAAACAGTACGTGTTTGAAGTTTAGATCTTTTGTAGCCGTTTTTTAGTATACATGTCTCTTAGCTTTACAATAACATGAAGTGCTTTATTGCGTTATTTTTATTTGCCTTTTGAATGTTTTAAAAAAATATTACCAACATTAATTAAGCTCACGTTACCGAAAGTTTATTAAGCTTTCTATGATCTCGTAGAATGTATGTCTTTTAATAATCTCTATAGGTTCACTTCATCACCCACTTCAGGTACAAACCAAGATAGGATATAAAAATATGTTCTGTCTATCGGTATGAACTAACAACAAACGAAATGTTTTATTGATAACTGCTTACTTTCATATTTGTTATGATAACTTTAATCGTTTTTCTGAAGTTCAGCAGTATAATAAGTTTCCATTGAAAATGATCTTAAAGACAGAATATTATGCTTCAGAAGTAATCTGATACAAGAAGAATAAGGCAAAGCGGTCAATATAAATGAAAAGATAAACAAAGGACAGATTTGCCTAGTAAATATTTGCTGAGACTTTTTGAAGGATTATGAACAAATTCGTTGTGTCATCCACGTATTTTGAAAAAAGGAGGTTAGATTATTTGTTGTATACTCCAGACAAAATCTCAGTCACACACGACATTTAAATGGTAATGTTTCTATCTCTCAGTTGAAGAAAGAATCTAGATCTAACTAAGGTACAATTAGCATGGGGATACTCGATGTCATTGTCCTAGATATTTTAAGTAAGATAAATGATAGATCCAACTACCCGATCGTTACCGACTTTGAATTACAACATCTTAGGCGTCCAACAATAAGGAACGTTTATCTCGCGTACTTCAAACAGGAAATCAGAAATTTTCTTTATTGTCTGAGATCAACTTCCAGTTATATTATAAAATAGTGTCTTGTCTTGGTAATATTATTCATAGCTCTTATGTTATTCGAGGCACCTCTTTGTTGTGGAGTATAACTCAAAGGTCTCAACTTATTATGCATATTTAACTTCAGTGTTAACCACTCGGTTCTGTCATTTTCCAGAAATTTTCCGGCCAAAGCTCTGCTCATATACTTTGAACATAGATATGTCTCCCACTTTCATAGGTCATGACTAACAATTCTGAGGTAATAGATACTAAACCATCATGTCTGATAGGGAGACCGGTATCCCACATTTAGCATAGAAGGCGCAACTCAAGCAGATGTTAGGAGACCCTGTAATATACTTATCGAGATTATGTAACTTACCAACTCACTCTGTTTAGCCTCCATGATAAGCGAAGTGATCAGAAAGACTGAAAACTACAAGTTACATAGTGAGACCAAGTGCTAACCCAGGTCATTCCTGCAGTTACGTCATGCATTTGAAAGAAGAGTGGCACACTCGGAACATTAATGTACCGTTATTCAAGCATTTTAGGATCTGGATCTTTCAAGCGATTTTTTACAAAACAGGGGCACTTCATTAGAGTTCTCCAAGTAAAGCTTTTAGGAAACAGATCAGACATGGAATGAACTATGCTTAGAATCCTTCCTATGAGAACATGGAAAATAAATATCAGGAAACTCAAGAACCTTAACAGTCAATACTTGACGTGGCCAACTCAGAGAACGATTTCAGGAAATCTATGGCCAGAGGAATTTCGCTCGGACATAGAGTCTTCAGTACCGTTAATCTCTTAGTACATATTTCAGTGAGAGATACTACCTTTAGGTCAAAGATTTCCTTTAGCCTGTAGTATGGTGAGTATTTATTTCGAAAATCCATACCTAGGCCCTAAACTTTCCTAGTTTTCTCACGGTTACTACTCTCAGACTATATTTACGTTCTATGTGATTACAAAACATAAGATCCTAGGTACTATTCTAATCTACACTTTCTCTCTATGGCTAATACAACAGGATTTCTATTTTTTCTAAATCTGCATGATCAGTGCTCCCGAACAGTCAATTTTATTTATACCTCAGCCTCCAGAATCTAATTCATATATTAAACAATTTATCTTGCAATACTGAGCTACCGGATGTCTAAACCTTTGAACCTAAACTTGAAAGGACTCCTGATCTACCTCACTTGATGTTTATTTCAGCCTTTCCAAATCCACTAATAGCCAATTGTCTGAGATCAACCATCTGAATATTAACATAGGTTACAGAACCGTCCGGTTTACAAAGTCACTCAAAATGAAAAAATGAATTATTTAATTAAATAAACCTGATACATATTTATCACTCTGTCGATATATTTGAACATATTATTAAGTACCTGATGGCAAATATATCAATAAGGTTCCCACTATCATACCGTACAGATAAAACTTACAGAAATTGTCCTTCAGTATTCCAATTTTCTTTGTTTAAGTTACGCGTTTCAATACCAGCTATAAGATAATCATATTGGTTAGTAATATATTTTTTAGAGAGGGTTACTGAAATTAACATAAGGTTCGTGACGACCTTTCAGTTTGTAGTTTACTTTGCGAACTAGCTAAAAAGCCATTAAAAAGGAAGAAGTACTAGTCAAATGTTTCATAACGTTATGAGATAATTCACTGGTGAATATCCCCTACCCATCCAGGGAACAAACAAAAACGTTCAGTGCATTTTCTTGGATTAAAGGTGGGAAAACATGATCAGTTAAGTTCAGCCGTATTACATATGATATGGGGATCGCTGATGATGAATCACCGAAACTTAAAAATGTAACCTTTGATCTACAATTGTTTATTCATGGATGATAGATTATCGCAAGGTCCGAAGATCACAACTGTGACACTTCATGTTGTAATAAGTGTCCTATGCCTAGAATTCCGAAACTATAACGAAACAGACACCTGGTGCTTCCAGATTTTCAGTGGTTGTCTGGAATTATATATATAGTCTGTAAAATAAATGACAAATTGTTCATTGAAGGTTTCGAAGACTATTCTTTATCAGCAGGCAGAATTTATCTCACTATTTGATAGAAATGACTGATTAGAATTCCGCTATTATTTAACTGGTCTCAAGAACACTACTTGCTTCAATTGGGTTTCGAAATATCAGTTAAATTACTTAAAATTTTTGTGCTGATCGTCATTTAAACCTTCTATTTCTCCTCATTGACGATTGTGGGCTTTAAGCGTTTACGTGTTAAATAGTTAATATGCCATTTTGATCGACTGATCATTTTTTTGTTGCTTGATGAAAAGTAGATAATAAATGTCCATTCGTAATAGGCTGTATAATCTGAGAAATTTTTACTTGTACACACCCTTCACATTACTTCATTTTATTAATTTTAAACATTTCATTTTAATACAGATAAGCAAATCCAAATGCACATTCACCCGTATAGAGCGTAGCAATAGTTTAATGTGAAAATAACTAGAGTTTGGACAGGTAGATGATATGTGAAAGCCTCGAGATCAACAGGCAAAATTTCAGTAAAAAGTTTCATCCATCGATATAATTATCTATATCATTAAATTGGATTCCTATATCCTTTTGTAAACGACATAACGTTTTAACTTTAATCTAGCAACTACTGGAAAAGAGACCACAAAACCTCTTTCCCATCTTAGTAAAGAAACACTTCAACTGTGCTCACCCCGAAAATTTTAAGGGAATAGATCTAGAACACTAAAATTACGTGTTAAGTAGATTATCTTTAAATCATAGAGTTAGTAACCAACGCTTAGCTATTCTGTGTTCAATCATTTCACGATATGTGAGTAATTCAACAAAGCTGAAGTTTATCCTTTTCATGTATACTTCTAATTCCCGACGCAGTGTGTTCTTTGGTCTTCCTATTTTTCGTTTCTCTTCAGGATTCCAAGTTAACATTTGCCTCGTGATTCAGTTTCATGATTTTCTCAATGTGTGTCCTATCCACTTCCAACGTCTCTTCCTAATTTCCCCCTCAGCTGGAAATTGTCTCGTTCTCTCTCACAAAAGGCTGTTGATGACAGTATCTAGCCAACGTGCATTGAGTATCTTGCGTAGACAATTGTCTGTAAATACTTGTACATTTTTAATGATGATCGTAGTAGTTCTCCACGTTCCAGCTGTGTACAGTAGAATTATCTTGACATTCGTATTGAAGATTGTGACTTCAATGTTGGCTGACAGTTCTTTTGAGTTCCATATGTTCTTCAATTGTAGGGATGCTATTGTTGCTTTGTCAATCCTTGCCTTAATATTTGCATCGGATCCTCCTCGTTCATCGATGATGCTGTACATATATGTGAAAGTTTCCGTCTGTTCCAGAACTTCTCCATGACGTGTGATTGGGTTGGTGTTCTCCGTGTTGTATAAGAGGATCTTGCTTCTTCCATTGTGTACATTGGGGGCCACTAATTTAGAAACTGCTGGTACACTAGCTGTCTCCATATGCATTTGTCGCTGTGTATGAGGTTGAAGAGCTGGTCATCTGTGAAATCGGAATTGTCTATTTGCATCCCAGCTGTCGATTGTATTGTGTACTTCCTGTGAGATGTGGGGGTCTTCATGACACAGTCAACCACCATGGTAATGTGGAAGGGAGAGAGTAAGTAGCCTTGTTTGACTTCGATTCTCACTTGGAATGCATCTGTCAGCTGTCGTCCATGCACGACTTCACAGTTTAGTCCGTTGTATGAATTCCGTATGATATTGATCATCTCAAATACTCCATGATGTCGAAGAATTTACCATAACGTTCTCTTATCTACACTGACATATGCTTTCTCGTAGTCAAGGAAGTGACGAATTCCATTGAATTGTTTGTACAACAATGATCCTTATTGTCGCGATTTGATTTGTACTCCACCGGTTCTTGCGAAATCCGGCCTGTTGATCTCGAAACTTGGAGTCTACTGCGTCTATTTTCCGGTTCAGCTACACCCTGTCGAAAATGTTTTCTCGGTACTGACATTATTGTGATGCCTGTGTAGTTCTCATATCTTCTTCGGTATCTTGATGATTTGTCATACTTCCTAGTCCCTTGGCGCTTGTTATTCCTACCAAATCTTCCTGAATAAAACGTGGAGCATCTTTGAAGTTGCTTCCATGTGTGACATCAGTGCTTCGGCTAGTATATTTTCAGGTCCTGTTGCTGTCCCACTCCTAATTTGTCTGATGGCTATCCTGATCTCTTTGATCGTTGGTGGAGTGACAGCTATAGGAAGGTCTGTAGGTGCCGCTTCGATGTCCGGTAGATTCAATGGAGCTGGCCTCATCAAGCGTTCCTCAAAGTGTTCTACCTATTTATTCCTCTGTCCTTGTATTTTAGTGATTGACTTGCCTTCATTGTCCTTGACTGGTATCTCAGGTTTACTATATTTCCTTGCCAGTTTCTTCTTCGAGTCATATAGTCGTTTCATATTTCCTTCCCTTGCAGATTTTTCCACCGTCGTTGCTAGGTTTTCCACGTATTTCTTCTTTTCAGCTCTAATGCTCTTCTTCACCTGCTTGTTTGCTTCTGTGTATTCATCTTGTACCCTGACGTGCTCTATTCTTGTTCGACTGTTGTTAATTGCTGTCTTCTCGTTCTTCCTTCCTTGAATCTTGTCCACGGTGTCCATAGATATCCATTCCTTATGATGATGCCTGTTGCGGTTCAGCAGCTCGTGACACGTTGAAGTTAATGCTTCTTTGATCTCTGTCCAGTTGTCCTCCATCTTAGTTTCTTGTTCTTCCAGCAGATCCTGTAAGGCTTGTAGCCTGTTGTTGAGAGTTATCTTGAATTCGTTGAGTTTGTCAGTATGTTGAAGGAGGGCTGTATTGAACCTTTGTAATACTGCTTCTCCAGTTGCCCAGTGTTTCTTTAGCTTCAGTTTCATCTTGGTTACAACCGGGTGGTGATTTGAAGCTATGTCAGCTCCTCTCCTGGTTCTCACATCTTCCATTGTCCTTCGGAATCTTTTGTTGATGCAAATGTGATCTATCTGGTTCTCTATGGTGTAGTCGGGCGAGATCCATATAGCTTTGTGTATGCGTTTGTGTGGAAATACTGTGCGCCTACAACCATTTTGTTGAATGCATATAGGTTTTAAAATGTCTCCCCATTTTCGTTTCTCTTTTCTAGTTCATGTCGTCCCATGATTTCTTCATATCCGGTGTTGTCCATTCCGACTTTGGCTTTTGGATTTCCCATCAGGATTGTCAGATCCTTTCCTGAGTACTTCGCTATGATTGATTGCAGCCTCTCGTATAACTGATTTTCGTTAACAGAGTACAGAAGTATATCTCCCTTATCTAGCCTCTTCTGTCCAGTTGGGATCAAATGGGCTTCGTTAACTTCGAGAACCGCAATGCTGTATCTCCTCACTTCGGTTGCTATTTGACTGGTCCTACTGGTCTTCCACATTGTACCATGTACCTATATTGATTGTTGTTCTGATTGTTAGAAGGGACATCGACCTCATGACTTTCGGAGACTCTGAGCTTTCATCATGAGGCGTCATAATTCTTCCTCGAAATCGGAGGGCAGAGTTTAAATGGTTTAATTTGTTTAGTCCGGTTGGCAATGTTTTAGTAAGACTTTTTTTATGGAATAGGGTTTCCGATCTCATACCAAACCCACCTCTTTTACCCGGGCTTGAAACAGGCAGTAGCCCTAGAAGATCCACAGGGCGAGTTCATAATCAGACTCAGAAATCTTTTATTGTACTCTGAGGTCTTACTGTTAAATGATGTAAGCAGAAACAGCAATTCGATATTTTTTCCACTTGCATAACGGCGTAATATTTTTACTTTTGTGTGAGTTATCAAGATTTTTCAGTTGTTTGGTTAATTTCATCTTTATATGATCTCATTCCAATAACCATTAACTATCTCCCTTGTTTTCACTATTTATTCATATCATTAATGTCTCATCATTGTCTTCATTGTTTTCCTAATATACAACAGCTTTTATTAAATTGAGTTTACAATGTAGTATACTTAATCATGAGGGATTTTTGCACTTTCCAATAATGATACAATAATAAATTAACGTCAATTGCCTGATAATTTATCAAGAAAGTTCAGTCTTTATCATGACTTCGGTTTCATTGAAACTTATGAATTGTTATTATTATTATTATAAGAACAGCTAAACAACGATCATTATCTTTCATAGATTAGAATACAAATGAATTTCATTAATAAGCTCCAAATATAATGTATCTTTTAATTTTACTGAAAATTATCACCAAACCCTGTTTCTATTTGTTTAATAAATAAATTTTTTTTTAAAAGTTGTTTATATAACAATCAAATAAAAAAAACGTCAAATTCAACAAAGGGATCTCTTTTCAACGAATTGTATTCGATAACTATTTACTGAATAAATATTTAATTCAGATTTATCGTTTATAAATGATTGTTATTTTTTCTTGTTTAAATTAATTGAATCTTAGATTACAGATTGAAAAAAAATTGAAAAGTGAAAATTTAAAGTTACGTTTTTTTAATTGATGATCTATGAATTTATTGATCCACAACGTTTCTTTTTCGTCAACTATTCCTTCCTCATTACTTTTCCAGTCATAAATGTATGTAATAAATCATTGTTTCAGGCGAAGATTTGTTACCGTTAATACAAACCGAAAACAGGGGATTTATAAAACAGTATTAGATTTTATGGAATAGGCCTAAATGCGTAGAAGCCTGAAAATGTTAATTTCAAACATTTAATATTGAATACATTTAGAATTTGTCGTCAGCCATTGAAAGTGTAGAAATGAATAAGTTTAGTTGCAATAGTATTGGCACTCTGGGTTTTTTGGACCTTTTTATTTCGGTGTTTGCAAAACATAGCCTATTAAATGTATGATTGATAGATAAGATTTGATTCTATATACAGTGAGTTTATCAGTGGTTATGTCTGTGAACTGAAATGAATATCTTGATGAGCAAACGGTAGTAACGTCTTGATATGAAATGTTTATCTATTAATTACATGCATTAAATAGCACGCCCTAGCATAGTACTCGCAAGTAGTATATACTAACAACCTAACCAGAGATCATACCCACAAACTTAATAATTGGTATGAATTTGCAATATTATTGGTTGTCATCGGCGATGTCTATTTTATGTCCAAAATACTGGAACTCCACTGATTACAAATATCTACCGTAACTTCGTGAATTCATACAAAACTTAACTACTGGTGAACACGAGATATCACTTATGATTTTCCTCTCTCTCTCTCTCTCTCTTATATATATATAT
>NC_031495.1:24321207-24355036 GCF_000237925.1 Schistosoma mansoni
TATATATATATATATATATATATATATACTCTTGGTATTAACTAACACAAATCAGGAGTCGTAATTTCTATTATACTATTTTACAAAATCATTTCGATCTAATTCTAAGCATTAATGATTACTTATGCTTTATCACTAAGGCTCGAGTTCTTAACCTTTTACTTCCTAACTATAGATGAATGGATGTATCAGACAATTACTACCGCTTTTTATCGAAATGAATTAAGATTTCCCATACTTTGGTATTCCTTGAAAAGGATACACGTAATATAATATTGCTTACTTTTATAAAGGTGTACAAACGTGATAATTACTATTGCTTAAAAGTCACCATTGTAATAAAACACTCATACATGAACAATAAATATTCTTTTCAATAAATTCTCTTCAGGTTCTTCAATTGTATATCCAAATTAATATTTAAAAAATGGCCAGATTTAAGGAAAAGTACATCGTTTGAAATTATGACATGTGAATTTAAGATTGTGAAATGATCAATATTCAATATCAACATGAATAAGCTTATACGTTAAACGATATTAAACCTGGCTTCATCTTGGATTATTGATTTAAATATAAAATTGTAGAACCTGAATAGAACTTATTGAGAAGTATATTCATTATTCATAATTTATTGTTCTAATCATTACTTTAGTGTAAATTGTTGTTCTCTGTCAATAAAAAATGATTTCCCTAAATATTTGAACGTATAAGATTGAAATTTATTTTCAGTTTTTTGTCAAAGTTGTTATATTCACCAATTAAGGTAATAAAGGATACAAAACATTCTTGAATTCTGAACTTTGGAGCACAATTAAGTAATATTATTTTCTATTATCAGTTGTTAGTCAGAACCAAATGCCGGATTTATTTTTTAGTAAATTCACAATTAGTGATCACCAGTGAATGCTAGTATTAACTGCTTACACTAAATATTGTAGTATCAAATGTTACCTATACTGTTGCTATATCTTGTGAAAATAATTACATATTAGGGCGTACAATGCTTGGGAATTAAGAAACAACTGAGGTACTCCAAGATAATAGGTTCTATTCAAGACTTAATAATGGCAGCTGGCACACAACACGTTACTAATTAGCTGAGAAAATAAGAAAATAAAGTGTTCGGGAAACTTGAAATTGATTCGGAACGAATTAAAATAAAACGACACAGTGTGTGTTGTGAAAAAAACTTTGAAGCACAAGAAATTAGCGGACTAAAATTGATGAGAATCAACCAGAAGAGAATAGAGGTTATGTAAAAAAAAATGTAAATAGACTCTCAAGGTTGCTGTTACTAGTAAGAACTTAACATTATTAAAAAACTGAGTATTGGAAACTCTAAAATGTTTGTCAATCATCGTTAAGAAATTGTTCCACAGAATCCTTTTCTCCCGCAAACATATGTGTAACCACAGATTATTTAGTGTCATTATCCTTCATATTTTCGTTTTTTAATACATTTTGTGTTTGCAAATATATTAACCATGCAAAATTTGAGGTGAGGTTTTATCCATAAATCGATCTTATCTGAAAGAGATGCTAAAAACTAAAAAAAAAACTGTGTACTCGTTTCTTTTTCGAGTTCAAAATATTTACCAATGTACAATCACAACTATATGCGTTATTGATACGATGGGATGAAAAGTCCAAATGAAATTTCGATTCATTGTGATTTCCGCTCAACATTACTTCTGTTTTCTTTAAATCAATATGGTGATTACTCAGTGTAGTATTTGTTTTGTTTTTCAGTGTGATATTTTATTCGTTATAACATTAACGTATTAGAGTCTGATGTTTATTCAAGATACAATATTCCTTGTGTTAAATTAACATGAACTATGCTCAACATGATATGCATCATGTGACTTGTTACAACTTGAGTATTTTTCATAAATTTAATTTATTCTAATTACTAGTCGAAATGGGTGTACAATCAGTATATACTGAGTGTATTTTCGATTAGGGTCGTCATATTTTGGGTTTAATAAATCTTCATTTGTACAAGTCTTGATGTTCTTACTTCGCGTCGTGGGAATTGCAGTGGTTCAACACATTTATTGAAGGTATATGAACTTTAAATTTACTAACGGCTTTTTCAAGCAATATGTCTTATCCAATCTTTCTAAAGGTATAACGTAAACAATGTAATTTCATCTAGTGAGAATAGTACAAGTGTTATCAGTAATTATTGTTACTTATGTACTAAGCGCCCATAAATTATGGATCTATTAAGTCCAAGATTGATTAAAGATCCGAACAAAATTATAATCTCAGAAAAGATAATCTTAAAACCTTGTTACATTGTATTGTTTATTAAATAAGTATGAAAACTATGTCCCAGCCAACAAGTGGTAATCAATTTTTTATCAGACATTTTAGTAATTATGTTAGACGAATCAATAAAGCTGTCTAAAAATGTAATAGTTGGCGTTTCAATCCAAAAATTTATCGATGATACTAATTCAAGTTTATTTGTGTTTATAGTAAATAATTATAAATCAATAGAATTATTTTCCTCAAGAAATACGGACATGATAACACATTAACTGTAAAGTGTTTTAACTGTGTATAAATACAATGGTAATCATTGAGTAGTTTTTAATAGTAGGCAATGAAATCAGACATTCTATTTGTGTTTGAGGCTTTTCAATCCATTCGGAGCTATTGTTGCAAAGCAGTTCGGGTTTCTCCATAACTATTATTTACTTATCACATGTCTTAATTCATGTATTGATTAAATTTTGTCTGTTGAGATTTTTTCATATTTGGAATCATTAGTGAAATGTCTAAAAGATATCATGTGTTATATTTGATAGTTGATAGGTTAGTAGTTAACAATAAAAACTTTGTAGACTAAATTTTCCTCTGACGATGAACATCTATAAGATTTTTTAAAATAAATTTACATTATGCATATTATTTAACATACAAGAATATCAAGATCATAAATTGAAATTTTTATTCTTGTTCATCGTTGTGATTAATTAACTCATTTAAACTGAAGTAAAAATTTATTTTGATGAGTAAATAATTCTGTTAATAAGCAGTGAACCAGTAAAATTGTTCTGACAGGCAGAATGATTGTTAAAACACTGAATCTAAGTGAGATGCTTTAACTGATAGTTTACTCACATAGACTATCCCTAAATTCTAAATTGTCTTTTAGAAGACAGAAAGAACAACGACTAACCAGTTGATGTAATTTGTGCTTATGTGAAAATAACTATTAGAAAAGTACATCAGTAATTTGTTTTTATATTACCCAGCTAAAATAGTATAACTATGGGATATTTGTCAGTTAGAATCAAGGGTAAGTGTAAAAGTCATACATCAAATAAATTTTTATTTATTTTTAGCCAAGTCATTTAAGCACACGTTTTGTTTTAGAAATAATAATCTATAGATTTTGGCATGTTTCACAAATAAAACTGGAAATATATTTTTCTCTTAAAAAACAAATTTTGTAATGTTTAAGTAAAATATCTTAATGTCATCTTTGTTCAATATCTAGGTAAATATCTTTCAATTTACCCTTTGATACATTTTTTATTGATCAAACATTTTCTTATGTACATAATGCATTGAAAATTGATTTAATTGACTCAATGTCAAACAGGTGTGTTTAAAAAAACATAATACTTAAAAAGTATCTCATAGCACTGATTTGATGAAACCATTCATATGTCTGATAAATGCATGTAGGCAAGAAAAAATCGATACTGATTTTATAGATTATATTGTATTTATCGATTTATTATATAATTTATACACTTCATTCTTATTGATTTACCATAAGTTTCCCCTAATGTATTGATTGATTTATACAATTTTCGGCATAATAGACTGAATTAAATTATTAGGCATTTTAATGAAGAATGGTTTTATAGTTTTTTCGCTTTTTACTTTTACACAACTATTTCCATCCTTTTGAAACCATCACTCGTTTTATTTTCATATATATGACAATAGTAAATAGCCATGTATTGACCCTAATGTCATAGTAATATCCACTTGTTCATTGTCGTATGTTGTTGTTAGACTTGCAAACGAAGTAAATTTACTAACGACTAAATAAAATGTGATACAAATGTGAATCTAATTCCATCATTATATTATTAATCTAGGTAATAACTCAATAAGAGAATTTCTCGGTGGATTAGGTTTTGTAGTCAAAAACAAATTGAGCAACCAGAAAAGAATGTGGCACAGGAATAAGTCAAAGGGAATGTAATATTTATTTCTAATTATCTTTTAAATCTCTGAACTAATATTTCCTGTGTAAATTTTATCTGAACAATGAATAAATATTCACTTTTGTTCATTGAATTAGTAACTCGATTAAGAACACTGGAGACTAACAATATTTGCAGCATATTGAGAACAGTAGTCAAAAATATAAAATGATTTCCCTAGAAGAATATTGAATTTTCTATAGATAAGATTTTTATTGTTGAGTTATTGATGTATATGACTGAATTAATTAGCCTCTGTGTGTATGTTCAACTTTCTGATTTGATCTTCCAAAATACTGCTTAGATTGGGTCATTGGTTAAACTGTCTATTGTAGGAAGCAGTAGTAATTCGTATTGGTATCCAATTTTATTGATAATTATTTGGCTAGCCAATAAGAGACTGATCAATTTGCGGTCCTAAACATCAGTGGAAAGATTCAAACAAGCAAGACTAAGTGAATTCAAACTTCACCTCAAGGCACAAGCAAGTGGCTATCAGGACTCCATAGCTAAGTGGATAACGCGATGGCGTTCGAAGCGAACGGTACTGGGTTCTAGTCCCAGAGTGAACATCCAGCTGGCGAGTCCCGAATAGGAGCAAACGCGCGTCCTAGATTCTACTGCTAGCCACTATCCATCTTTGCTTATAATGATTGTTTAAAATAGTTTAGAAATCTCTGTTCAATAAGATGATGTCTAGATCGCTTTAAGATGAATTCATTTCTGATAGGATTGTTCTGTTATAAATTAAAAGAAATCTTGGAGGACAACTCATGGAGTAACCAGTTCAACTGACTGAAACTAGTGTTGTACAGTCATTATGAATTTTATTGCTCACAAAAAATAACTATAGTAATTTGTGTAACCCAAACTTTTAATTGACATATATTTACTTCATCATAATTTCAGTTGTGGACCGATTAACTTAAAAATAATATTTTTGGTCCCAATACTTAGTAATACTACCTTAAGTCGATGAAGGTTTGTCAACTTCTCAACATTGCAAATGGCGTCCTGTCGAATCGTACCATAGATTTTCATAGTCGAACATGAATAATCAGTGCAGTTTTTTTAGGTTTTTCTTGACGAAGAAAAATATATTCTTAGACCGAAATTTGTTTCATAGTAAATAAAGGTTTGTTTAGGTAATTAGCTATTGATGAACAACAATTAAAATAATTTGTCATGTTAATTTATACAATAAAATATTGTCATATGATGTTACATGTGTATATAGATTTATCAGAACAAGTGCCTAATTTATTTTAAAATCAGACCTATTATCATTAATAGTTTTAAATTATGTATAATTTCATTTGTTTTCACTTTATAATAAAATTTTCGTTCATTATTATTCAAACAATTATTACATAAATAGAATTTTGAATATATTATATAACAGATCTTATTCAAGTCAGAAAGTGTGAATGAACAGCATACTAATTAGTAAGATTTCATTTGGTATATAATTGAGCTGGATCATTTTCCAAATGTTGTGTAAACCTCGAAATTAAGTCGCATTAGAAACTAATTTAAACAACCAACTACAAACAATTGAGAAAACTCGGAGAAGAGTTTGATTTTCAGTTAACGCTTCCTTATCAGTGACCATTCGATATCGAACACAAAACTGAAACTACTACTCTATAATCTTCTGACGAGTATAATACACTTAGACCAGCAAAATAAATGAGTGTTTTAGATTTTGCGATATACATACACTCATTATAAGACAATCTATTCACGATTGATTTTGTATATGCACTTACCACAATAGTGTACATTGAATATAAAAGATTGGCTGGTGACGTATTTCTCACAAGTATTTTAGGCTCTTTTGTCGTAATTGATCTAAAAGTTGAGGGAAAGATATAACTTGTGTGGTAATTATGGATATCATTACTGATGTTCGCTCTAGGACTATGGAACTCTAAATAACCCTAATTAACTTATATTGTATACAAACGTCTTTGCTTTCATAATCCATCATCATAAAAAAATTTTATAATTTCGAATCTTTGAGTCCAATTGCTGTGGCAGCTATGTAATTATTCTAGCTTTATTACACTCACAATTACTGCGATCATCACCATTACTAAGTATTTCCTACCTTCTTTATAAGCCTATATATTAAGTTTACATACATCAAGGATAATCTAAAGCGATGTAAATTTCACAATTAAAGTTAAATATGAGTATTCCAAATCGATCAATCATATTATTTAGCAAGTACACTATGTTAATAGTTGCCTATGCGTTGATGAGTATAGTAGAACATTACTACTGACTACTAACACGAAAAATATTTCTACAATAGAAACGCTGCTGCTTTATGGGACAAGAGGATCTTCATTTTCATTTTTTACCCAATTGTTCATAAGATGATCACATTCTTTTTATTTCTATTATGATCTTTCAACTAAGCAACAAAATAATAATGTGAATTATAGTGAATAATTTAAAATAATCGTTTGCATAATTTAAAATGCCGTTACTATGATTTAAATTTACAAGTAATTGAATATTTATTCAATTTTTAAGTACATTTATTTGAGTATTTTTTATGTTATCACTTTGTTTGTACACTTGATGTTGACTGTTATCAACAAAACAGTTAATTCGTTATTAATATCTATGTTGAGGTTGGTAGTGATATTTATTTAGATCTGAATGTATTCAAAATGTTGAATATAATACTCATTAAGACTTATTTTTCTTTGAAGAACCAATGAAGAATAATAGTAGTTTCACATAATTCACGAGTTAATAACCTTTGTAAAGAGCCCATCTATATTAGGGCTTATCTAAATCTATCCACATTAACAGGTTTATCCTTGAGAGTAGGAATATTTAACAGTCGATTAGTCGAGCAATTGTTTCTTAGGCTTAGTTTATTTTTAAAACGTGCTGTTTTCAGTTAAAAGTTTTTTTCCAGGGTTTACATTACCAACTGATGTGTGGGCGAGAATGATAATGATTGGTTGTCTTGATGAGTCAGACATTAGACAGGATGACAGGTGTTATGTATATATATATTTCCCTATCCTTATTATAGATTGACACTTATTGAGACTTATTGACTGACTGTTCTTTGTGTCGGATTTTGGTGTGAAATATATTGACGTTATAGTCAGGCTAATATTGTGTTCTTGATCTGAGTTCTGTTGAAGTCCTGTAGAATAGACACTGGGTGGGAATCTAGTGTAGATATTCGTCTAAGATAAATTAACGTCCCACATACGTGTAAGAAGTAAAAGGACTGTTATAACCAGAACCCCCTAAAGTTATAACCAGCATCCTCTCTCTCTCTCTACGTTTATAACAATTGGCGACGGCATCCTTGCGTTTATAACACCAACATATTATTAAATCAAATGATCGAATCAGTTATTGACAATCTAATATATTTTACTGATATTAGGAAAATACATTAAAATTTTGAAATTTTTACCGAATAAACTGAAAGACAAGTACATATCTGACTTTATTTCAATTAACTCAATTTCATATGACAAGGTATTACTGTCTAGGGATTGCTTGAAACTGTTATATATATATATATATATATATATATATATAATATATATATAACCAAAGTTTATACAGTCTTGCTATAAACTTCATTATATAAACCCAAGTTACAATTTTATTGAGGGGTTATGAATAATGAACTGGAATAATAATAATAGCAATAAAATTTAATGAATTGTAATTCCCTTTTCCTATTGTTAAATAAATAATGTTAAATTAACTGTATCTCCACATTTCATTTAAATACAGTTGATAAACAAAACCTTAGATAAGTATACAATACTGAAAAACAATCTCTACCGAGTATGGACAAATGCAAGTTGATAAATTATTTCATTGATACAAATAAATATAACTATAAGAATATACATATACATATACGATTGATAAATGGACTCATAGTGACACTGATAAAGTTTACATTGAAAGTAAATTTTATCTTTATAGGGTGTTGATATAAAAATGTAATGGTTTCTTACTAAATCATCAATATTTGTCACATTCTTCATAATATCTACAAATAAGAAACAATTGATCGCTGGTATTAGTAGAAGTACAAAATTCAGACAAGTTAGTTCTGAATTAACCGCTTGTTAACTAACTTTTGACAAACGGTCATATTTATATTCAACTGTTCAAGTAAATTAAAAACAACTTTGTAAATATTTTTGTCAATACGATGCTTTGTCAAAACTGCCATTATTTGATGCAGAAATGTATACAAGAAGGAAATATAAATACGAAAAGTAGACTAATGTGGAACAATGTCCAAAAATGGTGTTAATTTTAAGACTGATATCAGTTAGTTATTCAGTTATGTAGTGTTGAAAACTTCTGGTATTTTCAGTATCGTAGTAAGCTTCTAAAACATTAAGGAAGTTTATAATTGTAATTATCACGTTCAATATGTACACATTGTGTTAGCCTCAGAACCTACGAGATTTGAAACTGGAAATGTATAGTTACAGCTTTGCATTGTTGAAGAATCTAAAACCAGTAATAAACAGATGTACAGTGTTTTTTCTGCTGATGTTAACTGACAATTAAAGTTGACTTTAAAAGACCAAATGTCACTCAATTAATTCAGCTTTCAAATTGTTAGCTATTATTATATTTACACTTAGCCATATATTTATTAACAAAATCGTATCATGATAGTTTATTGACTTATTTTATTTATTTAAACGCATAAATATTGGTACAAAGAAGCATCAGATATATATGCGCCGCACAAATCTCATTCGATTTGTGTGAGGGCTGCGATACTGCCCAGGTGCCCAGACTGAAGCAGGTGGTTTTCTTACAGGGGCCACACCTGGAGCCTTTGACCTAAAGGTCTGGTCCACAAGGCAGTGGAGCATCGTGAGGGGATGCAGTTGCATGGTAGCCGGTGACCAACGATTGATTCATACGTCATTTGTCCCCTCAGGATCCTGGAGCACATGTGGACTGTTGGTTTGGAATCAGGGTTTTCCAACTCCCTTAGGTGTACTTCCCATGTCCACCAACCCGGTTAGAGCGCCGGGCATTCGCTTTTCGTCCTCTCAATTTCGTAAACAACACCGGTGTCACGAGAAGGCAGTGAGTAGGACTTCCCTGACAGAGGCTATATACGCGTGGCCACGTAAGAGCATTTCGAAAGGGAGAGCGGACTCTTTTGAGTTTAATTTTTTGCCAGTATTTACTTTTTTTAAAACAACCTGATTTTAAAAATTTATTTTTAGTGTACCGGTAACAGAGTTACAGTTATTCTATATATTCTAAAATGTGGCTTTTATTTGATAATAATTTTAGTCAGTTTATAATTCAATAGTCTAAAGTCAAATGTACGTTTTTTAAAGGAATATTCTGCTAAATTGAAAAACATTAACTAAAAATAGTATCAACGATCTTCGCAAAACATTCAAAGGTAAACATTTTATTTCTGATATATTTTTAAAAAATTGAGTTAATATATCTTTCTACGTTAAACGTTTTAAATATAGATCTCAGTACGACACTGAGTGACTTGAATTTAAATCTCACTGGAAATATCAGTTCTGTTAAGATTTTAGATACATCTTGTCAGGCAGCACAAAATCTAGGTCCACAGTTTTATGTGAAATGTATTGAACCACACGAATTCATAGTACATTACTACTTTTTAGCATATTTGTATTAATTAAAGCAAGTTTTTACGATTTTTAATCATAGATACCAATTATTAGAATTAAATACTCCTTAAAATTTAATTAAGAAAATGGATTTATCAAGATAAGGTAATTTGAAGTTTTTTTCACATTGGAGATCGACGCCAGTCTGTTAACCAATAAAACCCTAGAAAATACTAAACAACTTTTCTTTTGACAATTATACATAGAATTAAAACCTATATACTTCTAATCTTTTAACAGGTTGGACTAAAATTCATTGATCAAGATTTTTGACCATTTTTCTATCATTTAATTCTATAAGTTCCCAAGAAAATTTACTTTTAATAAATAAACAGGGGATATTTGATTTGATTAACTATGGGATTGAAAAACGTACATGTTTATACTATCAGAAAGGAAAATAGTTTTTGTTGGAATTATGGTTGACACGTGAATTTGTGGGTAAAATGTAGCGGGCAAGAGATAACAAATAAGAAGGCTTAAAAGAACTTATCAGATTACAACAACTGGTCAATCCAATAAGTATCTGAATCCAGTAGCTAAGTAGATGACGCGATGGTGTTTGAAGTGAACAGTACTGGTTTTGAGTCCCATAGTAAACATAAACTCTTGAATTCAAATACATCCAGCTGACGAGTCACGAATAGGACAAAACGTGTGTCCTAGATTCTACTCTTAGTCACCGTTCATCTCTGCTTACAACTGGTCAATACAGTCTGGATATATTACCACAAGAACTGTGAGGTAAAATTATTTTGTTGAAGCTTATTATTTTTTACAGAGATGTTCTACAACATTCAACACTTAGATAAATATAAAAACAGAGTTCAGTTACTACCAAAACAATTGGCAGTTTGTTTCGTGGGGACAGATATCTTTTACCTTCATTAATCAAAATCCTTTCAGAAGACATCAAGAAAGGTTTATGTTACTGTGAATCAACTTTTTGAAAAAATCATACTGTTATTCGTTTCTGTTTTGAAAACAGAATGAATGAACATCAAAAAGAAACATAATGTTGTAGAAATATATATTTACTGATTTATTTTACTTCTGAAAGCGGTGTACACTTGATTTTATGTTGCAAACATATGAATAAGGATCAATATAAAACTTTAGTAGTTATTTTCTAGTGATCTGGTTAGTACATTTGTAGGGTGTGTTTATCAAATGGTTATTTTATGACATTTGCATACAATGATATAGAAGACAATCATGTAAGAAGCCATGTTATTTGATATTATGTTGTCCACTAAATCTTATATCATCTTCATTCTAATTTAGTCTTCACTGTCAAAATACCTAGGATTATTTTTATTTGATTCTATTTTTCTACTTTGTAACATAATCACTTCAGCGGTTCACATTTTTCTAACTTAAGCTGGTTACTAATTTCTAATCAACTCCTATATATTTCACGACGATATTTTACCCAATGCGGTGTTGCTCGCTCAAACAACTACTTATAAAGTTGTCTTCGACTTAAATTTATTCTCTTTAAGTAACCTATCAACAGTTGTTTCTCTGTTTTCTCTTTCTACTCCCTCTTCTCTTACCGCTGCTTCTAAAGCTACAAAAGCCAGCCATAATTTGTTCATTAAAAATATCTCTCCGCTAGTTTTCTACTCGTATTAAGTGAAAATGGTCATAGGAATAGTGGAATACCTCTAGATAAATGATCACAAATGAAAAGTAACAGTACAGTGCTGGAGAGTATCTCTGCCGTTTATGCCGTTTTACATTTTTGTGAATATTGTTAGCTATTATTATCTCTACTACTGGATTATTAGAACAATAGTAATATCAGCACCATGTGAACTTAGGAGACTTAGTGCACTATAAGAAGTGTTTCAGAAGATGCTGAATGGAATAGATAAAGATAAAGTGTAAGATGTGCCTAAAGGTGTGTGGTATGTAGCTAGCATTATTAGTTCGGTTAGGAATGAGTTGACTTCAGTGTTCAGAAATGTGAACAGAGTCCCTTTTTCACGTGATGTTCGAAATTCTTCTGTTTTATTACAATAGCTTCCTAACCCTATGGGACTCATTATCTTCCACATGTTGATGAACTGCATCAGACCTCATATAAAATAAAAAAATCTTCAATATGTCTGATTCATAACATTGACTAATTTCATTAAAACTTAAGTAAGTCCTATAATACACTAGATTCTGAAATATAATATTCATGAAGTTCGGATATCTTTTTAGTGAAAAACGTAGCCAGTTTTTCTAACGTCCTGGTTCTGATTAGTTTGAAGTAAAAACTTCTTCTTATATATTGTGCTCTTTAAAAGAGTTTATGCTATATAGTAGTGTCTTCTTGAAGCAAATTATCACAAATGAAAAAAATCACATATAATCAATATGTAAGCACATTCTGCGTGTACACTGTTTCCTTTTTACTTCTAAGGAAATAAGCTTTAAATAAACATGTTTTATAACACATTATGAAAACAAATATATGTTATCTATATGAACACATCAAAAAAATTCATTACCAAAAGGTGTTGATAAACCAAAAATAGAATAATTGACTTTATATCTTATTATCTGTACTTTGTTTTATACATAATAATGAAGTTATGTCAGTCTATAAAAATATTGATTAATTAATATGAATCATAAACCGACATGAAAAGAAAGTGATGAGTAAATTTTCCAGGGAGACTAAAATTACTCTTTGAAAAATAACGTTTTCCTTGTTTATGTGACTCTAATACCAAGTGCAAATTTATGTACTCGAATTTAAAGCACACCATTTATATGAGAGTTAATCATAGCAACCGGAGTTCGAAATCGTGAAGTATCGATTAAAACGTGAATATCTGAGCCACCAAGTTACCACCATCACTCTTAGTATACATACATCTGATAATAGGCGGCTGAAAATAAGCGGAGGGAAACCATAGACATAGGTTTTGTGCTAGTTGATTCTTGTCAGCAAGACACAATCATAATAATAATAATTATTATTGTTGGCTTTATTCAGCATTATATTTTTGGTGCAATATAGAATTCTTAACAAAAGGTGTTTCAACAAATTTCTTTTGCAAAGCAAAAAATAAAGCAAACCGTCGACTGCATACGTATATGAATAAATTATGTAAATGAACTACCTAAAAGTAAATAAAATGTATTTTTAGAGAGATTTGAATCTATACAACATTTTAATGAGAAAAATGTTAAATAATACAAGTTGTCGATCCGGTCAGCTCTAACAATCTGCTCGTCACATCGTACAGTTGCTAGATAAGATATTGTAGAGCTTTTATATCTTTGCTTGCGTGCATGTATCCTGATGTATTGGCATCTCATTCTACGAGAAGATACACAAGAAGAAAAATATGAATGAAGTAGATGGTTATCATCTGAGAAGACAAGACCTAACAAGAATTTGTAAGATGTCTATCCACAACAATAATTAAAATGACCTTAAAAGACTCACCACACACCCTGCTAACTGCTTTCAGCAATCTCCGCAATACGGTAAAGTCTTTTCTGAAAACACGCGGAAGAATAATGAAGATCAGTAAAGAGTGATAAGTAACATGCAAGAACTGACAGATCGTAAAACTAGCAGTGATATCTGCTAGGACGGTAAACCATAAGGTTAGGGAGAAACAATGAATCTCACCAGCATCTACAGCACTGATAGATGCTCGAAAACTCATCCCATCTGGCTCCGAACATAACGAAGAGCGGTGTTAGCTAATGCGCAGGCTAATAAAAAGCCTACGCAATGATCGCGAACAGCAGTGGGTAGTGAAAGCAAGAGAGATGGAAAAGGCAGCGGCAATAGGTAACAGCAGACAACTATTCAGACTAGTTAAAGAAATCGGTATTAGGAACCCAACTATTAGCGAAACTGTCTTGGAAAAAGATGGACGTATCATTCATTCTCAATCCAGGAGATTGGATCGATGGGCAGAACACTTTAGGGATCAGTTCAACTGGTCTTCAGCCACACTTCAGTTTTTCAAGACCCACAGCCGACCTGAATGGCAAGTTAATGTAAGTCCTCCAACTCTTTACGAGGTTGAAAAGCTACGGGAAATCTGAAGCGAGGGAGAGCAGCAGGCTCCGACAAGTTTACCTCTGAGATTTTTAAGGATGGAGGTCCAGTATTAGCAGCGATATTGACTAGGGTCTTAGGTAGAATCTGGGAACTAGACGTAATTCCGTCTGACTGGTCCCAATCACTGATTGTGCCAGTCTATGAGAAAGGACAAAAGTCCTCTTGTGACAATCACAGAAGAATCAGTTTGACTAATATAGTGTCCAAAAAATATTAGCTTCAATAATACTTCGATGCCTAACCAAAGCCCGTGAAGAGCAGACTAGAGAAAACCAGGCTGATTTCCGACCTGGACATGGTTGTATAGACCAGATATTCATACCATGTCAGGTCCTAGAACATAGACACACATTCAGACGCCCCACAATAGTAGTATTTCTCGACCCTAAGAAGGCATTAGACTCCGTTGATCGTGAGGTTCTATGGCAGTGTTTGTCACTGAAAGGAGTACCAAAGAAGTACATTAACCTTATAAAGGCTCTCTACTCGAACACAACTTGTCGAGTTAGAGCTTATGGCGAACCGTCATCAGAATTGATTACCTCGAGTGGTGTTCGTCAGGGCTGTCCACTCTACCCATTCTTGTTTAACTTTGTCGTTGACATACTTTTAGAGATAACACTTTCATCATCTAAATCTCCAGGAGTTGAACTTTTACCGGGAGGCTCACTTGTTGACTTAGAATACGCCGATGATGTAGTTCTACTTGGTGAAAATGCATAGTCTTCTGACCACTATAAGCAACAATGCAGCCATGTTCGGGATGCGATTCTCCCCCTTGAAATGCAAAATGTTACTTCAGGATTGGATTGCATCGACACCTGAACTAATGATAGAGAGTGAAGTAGTTGAGCATGTCGACCGCTTCACTTATCTTGGGAGTCTCATCAGCCCTTGTGTTCTGGTGTGTGACGAGATCACAGCACAAAACAGAAGGCTCGTCTAGCTTTTGCCAACTTGGGTCATTTATGGAGTAGGAGGGATATCTGTCTACCAACCAGAGGATGGATTTACTGCACAACAGTTCGTTCCGCCTACTTTATGGCAGTGAAACATGGTCGGCAAGAGTAGAGGATATTCGTAGGCTACTGATATTAGATCATAGGTGTCTTCGAAGCATTGCTCGTATATCCTGGGACCACCGAGTAAGTAATGTAGTTTTTACGAAACGGGTACTAGGTAAGGATGGCAAATCGATTGATAAGGTAGTGAAACTTTGGAATTACTACTTATCCTCTTACTACCTCTATCCCTATGGGGTTTGGATTGACAATTGTATCTCTGTGTTAATGTGGTAAGGCAACTCGAACTGATGTACGTACGTACGAATTTCTACGTTATGGCTGACTGTCGGAGAGTAAAAGGCATAAGTATAGTTTAGAAATGCGCATTGAAAGTACATCTTACTTTTTTCCAGGCTGAACACTATATTATGATTCGGAACGACATCAGTATCTCAAGTGCTCCTTTGGCGTTGTTGAGGAAACTGATATGAATCGATCTACTTTTTCATCAAAGTTTGAAATGAGAGAAAATGTCAAGTTATTGCTATGGGCCTAAATTTTAGATTCTTATCTCCAGACATTTTCTTAGGCATTGGGATTATCTCTATCTTTCTGCACATTCTCAGCATGAGATTAGCTGAGAAGGATTTGTTAAAAATACTCGTGAATGGATAACAGATAATGTCAGCACACTTCGTAAAAAGAGGATTGGGATTTCATCAGGTCCTAAACATTGGGATGAGTCGCGTGACTGGAGACATTTTTGGACATTGGCTTCAGTGAAAGTTGGGACACAACCAGTCTTCAAACCTGCGAATATAGGAAGTATGACTGACGTGTAGAAGACTTATTTTAGTCACAAATATTCAGCTGGTTATCGTCTCTAATGCATCTCTTACCAGCAAGCTCTTTCAATAGTTTCTACATACGTGAAGTTTTTTTCTAAGGTAGGAATTTCTGAGTAAACATAGAGTTTAGACGTCTAATCTCTCCGTTTATTAGACCATTGAGCTTTCAAACTTCATTGGGGTTTTTCTCCTTGTATATTCCTTCTTTTACCCTCCGTAATCATTCTAATTGTCGAGATCAAAATGGTTTCAGTGCGACAACAATTATCATGACAGAAGTTAAGGTAACAAGTGATAACATAAACGGTGCTTTCAATCAGTCACCTGTAAATAATTCCAGATTTGTCATACGAAACGTGTTTTTCAGATTTTGAATAGTTTCTTCCTAGTAATACCTGTATTTGTCTTTCATTGTCTGATATTAGATTGTACTCTTTCCAAGCTTGCCATAAATGCTAGTTAGAACAAGAATGATACAATGATCAGATCTAGACAGTGCGGCACGTTTATAAGTAATATATACTCCCACATCATTTATGAAAACTGTCTAAATGGACATCCAAGCTAGACGGAAAATCTACTACATTTTTGTAACCTAGTGATAAAAGGAAGCTGCAGTCACATGAATTGAAATCACCACATACAAATGAAAGGGAACAGTTGAAGGCAGTGACAGCAAATTCAATGAATTCATCAACGGAAACAGATAGTGTAGATGATGTTCTGTCTGGAGTCACGTAGATTTTGGTAACATAAGCATTATTATATTCGTTCAAGTACTTTTAATGGCATCATAAAGTTAAACAGTCGATACATTTGTTTGAAAATTTAGAAAATGCAGAAGTAGATCGACACCACTTTATATTTTAGAATGTTGCCATACCTTTTCTTATTGCTTGATCGATCCTGACGACAAATATTAAAATCTTATAGTGATACTGAGCGATCTTCTTGTAACTAATTTAACCAGGATGCTTGAAATGTGAGTACACCACAATAAGTTAAATGTTTGGATCTAGTAGGACTTAAAGATAGACCACCCTGTCGATTAGTGGTCCACAGTAAGAATTTAGCAGTTGAGGAATCGTCAGCTGAATAGGTTATATGATTAATAGACCAGTAGTACGTTAAAATAAACTAAAGAACATAACTTGTTGAAATATACAAATGGTAGGAACAAGTGGAATAGATATTCAAGTAGGCCGCCTTTGATGCTTACTGTCTCCAGATACCGGCTATATTCTTGAAAACATCTATTCCCTGATAACTTCTAACCAAGATTATCCAGTTTTGCAGTCGAAAATGTTTAATACTTACCAGTTTAGGCAACTACTGACATCCTATGTAAAGTGATGTATTTAAATCGATTGCTAATTAGTGGCCAATATCATATTTGTCTGATTAAACCAAATACCTGCAATCAATTAACGTCTAAATATAATACAATTGACGTAGAGTCATTTAAACTAATGATTACACTGGAACTTGATCGACAGAATCTGATCAACATTAAGGGGGACTAAAAAAAGTGACATTGGTCACTAACCAGTAATCAGTCAATCAAAATAGATAATCTTATCGCCTATTGTTCAACTGATGAATATTTTAAAGTTCCATACTTATTATGATTACTATTCACTTGTGGTCTCAAAATGCCTTTTATTTATACTAAGAAGCTAAAGAGTCAACTTGCTTCCTTTAATTATTTACCACCGTTTTCTGTTCTTCGTTTTTAGTTAAACTTTTTTCTTTTTAATTTCTATGTCATTCCATCCTGATATCAAATTCAAAGCGTAAATTTATTACTAGTTTGTAATCTTTTCACTAGCCCACTGTCCTGGGATTTCTATGTTGGTATTCCAACATCTTAATTATCATCAATAAAATTGAATATTCTCATGTTTGATTTAATCGAAATAGTAATAGTAATAACAATAATAGTAGTAATGATACCGATGATTATCTTCTTAGATAAACGATAATTATTTCATTGAGATGTTGACACCTAATTTTCTCTTCGGTAAAACAAAGAACTAGAAAATAAATGTTCCTTGTTTTTTTTCTTATTTTGCTTAGGTCTTGTCATTGTTGTCATTTATATTGTGTTGGTTTTGTTTCCCTCGTCAATATCATTTCATTGTTGTTTGCTAGTTTGATTAATTGGTTGTTTATATCAAATGTACACCTCTCCATTGCAATTTTTTCTGCTTGTTAGGCGTTAATTTAAATTAACAACAACGACAATAACAAAAAACTGTTTATTTCATGTTATGTTTTTTATTGCAATTCATAACTCTTATTTAACAGAGTTAAAAGGATTTTGCGTTGAAAATGAGATGTTTTTCATTTAGCCATACTTCTATAGGTAATATAAAAGATGTACAAGCCGATTATCTATTACATATGACATATATATAATAAGCTGGAAGTCATTTTAAAGAGAAAAATTTAAAAATTTATTGTGCTGCTGGTTATTTATTTTATTATTTATGAAAATAATATTTGAAATAAACTGAGCGATTGAAATCTAAATAATTCCAACGTTTTATCCAGTAAACGTGTCTGGACTTTGAAGAAGTACAGAAACGTTTGCTGGATAAAACGTTGGAATTATTTAGATTCCAATCGCTCAGTTTATTTCAGATATAATTTCCACAACCAATGTCTTCTCTATACTTGGCGCCCAATTTTTGTCAACCTATTCGTTCATTTTTTTATCAGTTCTAGAAATACATACTATGTTTAGGTCAAGATGAATCAAACATTACAGATCATTAATCTAGTTATTCATGGAATCTGTTGGATTTTATGAGATACATCGCAGACTGTTTTAATTTAGACAGTCATTGAAAGTCAAGAAGCAATAAATAAGATTTTCATTCCTATTACTTAAACCACTGGTTAAAGATAACCCTGACCTATTTTACCCATAATACAGTATAATAATACACATCTTATATTTCAGAAAATGATCAGCCAAGGCTGAATGATTCAGTCAATATACTCTGATTTATAATCTGAAATTCATCCTAGAGTATATTTTATTCAGAGGTTTTTGACTTCCTGAACACTGGATTATTTTAACGACTTTCATTATTAATATCAACAGGGCAAAAACCAAGCCATTTTCCAGATCACCATATTTTGTGATTCACTCAGTCCTTTTTTATGACATATACAAAGTAGATTGTAGGATAAAATGAATCCATGGTATTCTGTGGGCTCTAAATTTCTCAATTAGATTAGATGTAGTTGTAGTAATCTGATTTGATGGGAAACATGTACTAAATACTTTAATTTATTGGTTAAAATAACCATAAATATCATCTATAATCATGTAAGTTTAAATTATCAAGTTACAGAATAAGCAATAAGCCTGATAATGGAATCGACCACAAAGAATATGCGCCACTAGTTATTATGAGAGTAGATGAAATAACAAAAAAATAAATTATATCCCGATGTAATTCTAATATATATATATATATATATATATATATATATATATATATATCAGGCATACTGCCGAAATCCCTTAAATAAAAAAGCCAACGTTAATGACACAATCCACTGCATAATAATTGATAATTCTTCGTCAATCACCGGGAAATTGTTTGCAAGAAGAAACAATCAATAGTCATGTAAAACAATAGCTCCGAATGGATTGAAAAGCCTCAAACACAAATAGAATGTCTGATTTCATTGCCTACTATTAAAAACTACTCAATGATTACCATTGTATTTATACACAGTTAAAACACTTTACAGTTAATGTGTTATCATGTCCGTATTTCTTGAGGAAAATAATTCTATTGATTTATAATTATTTACTATAAACACAAATAAACTTGAATTAGTATCATCGATAAATTTTTGGATTGAAACGCCAACTATTACATTTTTAGACAGCTTTATTGATTCGTCTAACATAATTACTAAAATGTCTGATAAAAAATTGATTACCACTTGTTGGCTGGGACATAGTTTTCATACTTATTTAATAAACAATACAATGTAACAAGGTTTTAAGATTATCTTTTCTGAGATTATAATTTTGTTCGGATCTTTAATCAATCTTGGACTTAATAGATCCATAATTTATGGGCGCTTAGTACATAAGTAACAATAATTACTGATAACACTTGTACTATTCTCACTAGATGAAATTACATTGTTTACGTTATACCTTTAGAAAGATTGGATAAGACATATTGCTTGAAAAAGCCGTTAGTAAATTTAAAGTTCATATACCTTCAATAAATGTGTTGAACCACTGCAATTCCCACGACGCGAAGTAAGAACATCAAGACTTGTACAAATGAAGATTTATTAAACCCAAAATATGACGACCCTAATCGAAAATACACTCAGTATATACTGATTGTACACCCATTTCGACTAGTAATTAGAATAAATTAAATCTATGAAAAATACTCAAGTTGTAACAAGTCACATGATGCATATCATGTTGAGCATAGTTCATGTTAATTTAACACAAGGAATATTGTATCTTGAATAAACATCAGACTCTAATACGTTAATGTTATAACGAATAAAATATCACACTGAAAAACAAAACAAATACAACACTGAGTAATCACCATATTGAATTAAAGAAAACAGAAGTAATGTTGAGCGGAAATCACAATGAATCGAAATTTCATTTGGACTTTTTATCTCGTCTTACCAACTAGGAAGTATTTTCTTTCTTATTTTGATACCATAATCTGATATTTTTAGTTTTGGTAGTGGAAAGAGTTAATTTCGTCTTTAGATTAAAATTTGTAATCAGTTCTAGTGTTGTTTTACAATTTATAAAGGCTTTGACAGAGTATATTCATGATCACCTAGAGCACTAATAGTCTCTATGATACAGAAATCCGCGAAAGAACAACTATCTTTTTCTCATTTTCACTTCTATCGTTATTTCATGGTAATTTCTTTTATATACTGATACCATTCATATCTTTGTTTGATCACTTCATTCTACTTTTAATCTATCCTCATAATAATAAGCATTTTCTGTTAGGATAAGCAATATTTAGGTGTATGTATTATATATTCCGATCAGTTAAACCGATTAATTTCGACTTGAATTATGTAACATAATTTAAAAGGTGTTGCTATTTACATATTTTGTGAATTGATGAAACTATATTTTTGATCTTAAAGACAGACCACTGTCCTTTAAAATAACATGTTTATATATATATATATATTTATATATATATATAAACCAAATTTTTATAATTGTGGTGGAATGTCATTGATGGTAATAGTTCGTAGAAATATCTCTTTATCAAAACCCAAAAAGGGATGTATTCTCCTTTGTCGGATTCTCAACATTCAAATTTTATCAAAATCAATAAGTGTTCTAAAGATTACTTATTTATTCTATTTATTTAGTATTATATTTTGTCAATTATATAATTTTATGAACTTCTTTAATTGATTTCACTGATACCCACTGATTAGTGAATTTATTATTACCTGTATTACTATTAGTCATTTAAGTTTATTGTCATCAAAAAATCTAAAGATAAACTGTTATTGAAACTTCACTTTATGGAGTTTCTTTTTGTCATCATTATAACTATTTACACAGGTACTCAGCTCTAGTAGACCTGTATATTTATTCGTTTACTTATACATATATCTATATAATGAAAAAATCAAATATATAGGACAAATAAATCAAAAAATTCACAAGTAATTTTATTAAATCTAAAGCTTTTTTCTACCCTAGAGATAAGTTATGTAAAAAAACTTTGTACTAAAAATAGACTTTTGTTGAATCAATTGTATTTTTCTCAGTGAACGAGCACAGAGATCTTGAGTGTCCTGGAAATTTTTATATGGACTTTGGACTAGTAGTACTACTTCAAACTTTCAGAGTTATTCCTGTATCAAGAATCCAAATTGTTTATTAATTAATATAATTAGTATGAAAATATTTTATTAGATGTGTGTATGAGGTTTGGACATAAACATTGTATTTAATTATCTGTATATTGAAACAGTAACAATATGAGTCACGTATAGACTGAATATTAATGCGAATTGTTGTTATATGTCTGAAGTTTTTGCAAATTAGAAATTAGTAACTGTAACTTCTCAACACGTCAACGGTCAACACTCTTTTGAATGTAGACTCGGTTGAAGTACTGTAAATGTGCCAACGAAACTTCAGTTTCTCTTCAAATTATAATTTTTTCATTGTTAACCAGACTGTAACTGAGACATTTAAATACCAGTTGTCGGGTAAGAAATTATGGAGGATTCATATGAATTGATTAAGTAGAGATGCACCTGTCAAGGCCGTCTATTTAATACAACCTCACTATAGATATGATCTTAAAAATAAGACTGACAAGAACAAGAGCCCTCCAGATTCCTTGAATAACAAATAAGAATGTTCGAGGATGAGATCCTTCTCCTTTAAATCCTAAATGTTGCTTCAAGATTGCTATTTATTAACGTATAGGTTAACCATAGGAAGCAAGGTTGTTGAATACTTAGACAATCAAAATATTTTTTATGTTCCATCCACTCTCAAGCTTTAGCTTATAGAACACTGTCATAAGTATCAAATTCTCGTTTGTCTACAGCTTATATTCATTTTCTCTATTCGTGACATTACTATATTCACCAAATCCTTTTGCTTCAAATATTATTAATTTCATCTAACTTTGCAGATATGATTCGACAATTTTATCAGATGTATGTTTGTGTCAAGTTCTACGTGATTTATGAATGGCTATGACTGTTTCGTCTCACAGTATCACAAACAGTGTATACTTTAGTATCTGCACTTCATTATAACGCTTACAAAGTTATATTTTGTTGTTCAACTCAAATGTACTAATCTAAGAGAATGAAGTAGCGTTTGGGCTATTATTATTTAGAGTGCATACAAATAAACCTATTATCTATTCTGATGTAATAATCCATGATGTATCATACACTGTTCAGTATTTGAATTGAACCGTATTCTAACTGATGATATACATGAATAGACTGACTAATTACCATGAATTACTTAAGTTTTATCATAGTGAATTTCATTTAAATTCAGGCATCAATATTATGGTTACTTTTTTGTTTCTGTATTCTAACAAGTACATCTTTATTTATAATAAGACTTTATTCTATTTTTGTTTATACTTTTTTCCTGCTAGAAAGTACATCTAGTCTTAATAATCCAAATAAAATTAGCTCACGAATACTTGAAGATGCCGCATTAAAATTATGGTCAAATTTGAATTTGGATAGAATAAATTTCAATAACGAATTGTTAAACTTAAGTGCAAAGTTAAGAGAAAATATTGCTATTAATTTAAATCATCAACATCAAAATCATCATCATTGTAACGATGACAGTGACAATGATAGTAACAGTAATAAGTTAGCACAGATTTTATCTCTGTCTAACTTCAAAATAAATCCATCACTGCCATCATCATGTTCCCAATCAACATCATCATCTTATATAATACATGATAATACGAACAATAATAGCAATAATACTATCACTACTATAAGTACTAATAATGAAATTCCATTATCGCTAACCAATTATTCAACTGTATCACAAATTGCTCAGTTTGCATCGGCTGCTAACCTTTTCAATTCTACTGGAATTGATCTACATTGTCCAACTAATTTTTATGCAATTCAAAATAATAAATTGATCACTTCTAGTTATAATACTGATGCTCATACAAATATTGCTGAAACCTTAATTTCTAACAGTTTAACTACGTCTATTACTTCCAATACAAACACTTTCGTATCTGCTAATAATGCTACGTCTTTTACAAATTACACAACTTTTCACTTCACTGATAACTCTTTTCGAAGCCAAGCAGAAAGTTTCAACTTGAAGACTGAAAATGAAATTTCATATCATGTACCACAGCAACAACTGAATCTGCCTGATAATTACCATCATCATCAACAACAGCAACAACAAACCACGAAATCAAACTTTTGTGAAACACAAGATGAGCAGATAAACAACTCAGTTGAATTGAAACAGTCAAAGCCGTCGACAGAATTAATCAAAACTAAACAGACATTATATTGTTGTTCTATATGCCGACAAAGATTTCATTCAAACACTGGTCTAAGACGTCATAATTTAGCTTTACATGCGACGAAAGCTATGAAATGTGACCAATGTGTGAAGGTTTTCAGGTAAATTTATGTACTGATACGTATTTGTACTGTCGTAAACTTTATTTGTTGATTTGAAAGGTTTGTAATAAAAATGAAGTATTATTTTGTTTATTTGTGTGAAGTTAACTATGATGAAATAAATATTATGTATATGCAGCGTTGGAAATAACGTCCTCTCATGTATAAGGAAAATCTTTTTTATCCACTTGTATTTCTTCTCTAACCTACGATGATGTCTCATCGAGAGTTTTGCTCCCAGTTTGCTATCTTTAGTTATGTTTCTCAAGGTAATATTTTCTACTATAGAAACAAAGTTATTCTAAAATAATATCAACTTCTTTAAATATCATACTTTTGTGTGATTTCCTGACTTCTCTGTGTATCATTTTACAATGGAACAAAACTACTTATTTCATCAATATTAATTATCTAATTTGAAGTTTACATGTAAGATTATGATGTCGCTTCATTCTTTCTCTTCCTCACTTGTTATCATATGATTCCTAATGAACTAATAATCTCTATATTGCTTAAAGCTTAGGAATGATCACGAAAAATATGCCATTTCCGATTACTGTTGATAAACTGTTCTAGGATTTCATCATTAAATATTAATTTGTCTAAATCGAATTATTTTGATTACTTGTTGAATTAATTAATCATATTAGTGAATGACTTTTCGTAAAAGATTATTTCTTATCGTATACACACTGTTCAGTCATCAGTATTTATTCCGTAGTAAAAGACGGGATGAGTAGTTAGAAAATTTGAACTGGTTATTAACTTATTCGATTAATGTCATGCAGTTAGTTTCCTTTAAGAATTAATTCTGTATTATTCTGTATTGTTCTGTCTTTATTTATTCCATTTACCTTCTTAATTATTTTTTCATACAATAAGGAAGTGAAATATTCATATTTGAAAAAATTCAAAACTAAAACCTCGCTAGTTTCTTTACAATTGGAAATTTCAAACACAGGCAAATACATTTAACATTGTACAACAAAAACTTCCATTGATATAGTAACAAAACAAATTTAAATTAAATCAAGGTAATAAAAGAGTAACAGTAATTACTGTAAAGAAAGAATAAACACTTTTTTAAATTTATTGATTATTCTAACGAATGAAAAATATATTTGAATATGTTACACATGTAATATATATATATATATGTATATATATGCATGGTTACAATTGTATGCTATATATTATATTGTCTATATTTTTATGTTTAGACTATGAATCCTTATTTATTTACTAATATAAAATAAATTAATGAAGTATTCAAATATAATTGGTAATAGTAAGCAATTAAATATTGATCTGTTGTACTTTTCATTATATCCATCGATACAATAACTATGACGTAATTAAAAAATTGAAAAGTATTCAAAATGATACAATAAATGTAGATTAATTATTGTATATGTTCATTTTATTAAATAAAACCATAGAAATAGAATTGAATGCAACATAAGTGAATTAAACAAGGTAAAATATAATACTTATCTAATATATATATATATATATATATATATATGAATTATGTTTTGTCTATAGAATGACTATAGTTTTGTTGTCGTCGTGTAAGCTGTTCATGCTTCTTTTTTTCTCTTGTTTAAAATGTAACCGAATAATAAGTGAAAGAAATAAAGTGGAAAAAAAGATAATGAAATGCTATTTCAATATGAAACTAGATTATTTTTCCAAAATTACTAATCAATCAATACTTATGTCATTCCGAATATTGGATGCCAAATAGTTATCATTGATAGCAATGGATAATAATCATGTGATATCACGAAATGATTAAGTTTAAAAAATGACAACTGTTGGTTAACAACCCTGTGATCTAAAAAGAAACGCGCTTACCACAAAGACTCCACATACTGGGTTCTACTCTTGTCGATGTATATATATTAAAAGAGCACACCGACCAGGAGTTTTTTACCGGGATGAAATAATTCTTCAAGGCATTCTGATTTCTACTTTTTATTTAGCTAAAATTACTCCATAATGTAAAACTACTGTTAGGATATTCACAAGAATATCCCAAAAATTATCTCGAATGTAAAATGGTATGTTTTCAGACTCTTCACATAATTCGCATGTTATCTCCTATTGGCCATTATTTACAGTGTCCTAACTATGACTTTCATGTGTCGTTTCCCTATTGGTCAATTTTGAGTCGTCCTAATTATAACCTTTACGTGTCCTTCCTTTCCATTGGTTACTGATAATAGTCATCGTAACTGTATAAATATGCCTTGTCTGTAAACCATTTTTGTTCTGCTGCTGACCCCATAAACAATTCTCATTTAACGGCTGTGTTCTGATTTATTGGAGTTGGGGAACAGTATTGGGGTCGAACTAGGATATCTGAATTTGGTCAATCGGTAGAATTTCGCGTAGTCCTATCGCAATACCCACGCTATATTTCGCATTATAACAATTTGGCGACGGAGATTTTGCAAACAAGTTGCTGACTAGCTATGGATCCAGTTAAATTAGAAGAATTGTTCAAGCAACAGCTGAAGCTGATGGAGATGCTTACTCAGACGCAGATCTCTTCTCGAGTCTCATGTACACCAACAATCCCTCAATCAGTCGACGGTATTACTAGTGGTATTTCAGAGTTTCTTTATGATCCTGATGCCAATATTACATTTGATACCTGGTTCAGACGTTATGAAGATCTTTTTAAAGTCGACCTTGCTGACAGAGATGATTCGTGGAAGGTGCGTCTTCTCCTTCGAAAACTTGGTCCATCAGAGCTTGATAAGTATTACAACTATATTCTACCGCAGAACCCACGAGACCGTTCCTTCGATGCCACTGTTCAAACTCTCAGTCAACTTTTTGGTGACCATCATTCACTCTTCAATACGCGTTATCGCTGTTTAAAACTGGTCATGAACGAGTCCGATGACTTCTTAACCCATGTTGGCATTGTCAACCGTGAGTGCGAACGGTTCAAGCTCAAATCCCTTACCGACGACCAATTCAAATCCCTCGTATTCATATGTAGTCTTCAATCACCCAAATTCTCCGACATCAGAACTCGATTGCTGAACCGCCTTGAACAAGATCCAACGCTGACACTTAATGCAATCACCGACGAGTATCAACGCATTGTCAACCTGCAGCGTGACACCACTTTGGTCCAATCTGGGGGCCAGGGTGGTTCCGAAGTTCACGCTGTTCAACGTCAGAACAAATCTCCGAGATCGAAGACCTGTGGTCCTACGGAAGCCAGTGCTCCTTCTTTTTCTAATCACTCCAGACCGGTTCAGAAGAAGCCCCCCTCTCCATGTTGGCACTGTGGAGCCTGGCATTATGTGAAAGTTTGTCCATTCAAACAGCAGCTGTGCGATCGCTGTCATAAAGTTGGTCACAAAAGCGGTTTTTGTCAATCCCATCGACCCAATAGTCGTCGAAATGCACAGACGCAACGTCGTTATACTAAAAAGCAGCTTCCCTCATCAGGAAGTTTAGCAGCAGTCTTCCACACCCATGCCGCCACGCGACGCAAATTTCTAACCCTCTCAATCAATGGTCAGCCAGTTCGATTGCAGTTGGACACTGCATCAGCTATCACTATTCTGTCAAAAGAAACTTGGCGAACCTTGGGTCAACCTCCCATCAAACCATCTTCGCAGACAGCCGTTAGTGCATGTGGTGGTCATCTCCGCCTTCATGGTGAACTTAATTGCTGTATTTCGTTCAGAGGTACAACCTTCAAGGGTACGTGCTACATCACCAAATCCCCTCTCAATCTTCTGGGTTTAGATTGGTTCGAAGAACTTGGTCTTGCCAATCTTCCTATCAGCACTATCTGTAATCAAGTACAAACTCCTGCTACTACACAACAGCATGCTACAGACCTCCAAAATCGATTCATCGAACTCCTCCAGCCTGGACGAAAGCTACGAACAATTCATAGTGCAATGACACCCAGGCGAGTAGCCCAACAGAGTCCTCACATGAAGAATACCCGAATTCCTTACGAAGTTGACGCAAAAGTGTATGTGCGGGACTATAGACATGGGTATGATAGATGGATAGAGGGTGAAGTCGCAAAGAGACAGGGGAAGGTCATGTATGAGGTCAGAGTAAACCAAGAAATCTGGACCAGGCATCATAATCAACTACGGCCAAGAGATGCCAAAGAAAAAGTTGGAATTATTAACCGAGTTCCCCTCGACTTACTGCTAGATACTTTTCAACTTCCGCCGATACCTACAACGGAGGCAACTCAGTCATCTAACCAAGCAGAACATTCTTCAGGTTCTTCGTCGTTACCTCGAAGGAGGTCAAAGCGCAAACGAAGAAAACCAAAGAACTGTCAGGTAAACCCACGATTGCGTCGCTATTAATTTTTTCCAAGGGGAGGTGTTAGGATATTCACAAGAATATCCCAAAAATTATCTCGAATGTAAAATGGTATGTTTTCAGACTCTTCACATAATTCGCATGTTATCTCCTATTGGCCATTATTTACAGTGTCCTAACTATGACTTTCATGTGTCGTTTCCCTATTGGTCAATTTTGAGTCGTCCTAATTATAACCTTTACGTGTCCTTCCTTTCCATTGGTTACTGATAATAGTCATCGTAACTGTATAAATATGCCTTGTCTGTAAACCATTTTTGTTCTGCTGCTGACCCCATAAACAATTCTCATTTAACGGCTGTGTTCTGATTTATTGGAGTTGGGGAACAGTATTGGGGTCGAACTAGGATATCTGAATTTGGTCAATCGGTAGAATTTCGCGTAGTCCTATCGCAATACCCACGCTATATTTCGCATTATAACAACTACAAAGTGGACAACCTTCATTAGCCTAATCTCATTATTATCTATTTCTTGAGATTAGTGAATAGGTATTAAGTCGATTTAACATTTATTATGTAAGAAATATAAATAGTTCGTGCATGATTATAGATAGGTTATATTTCTCGAACGGCGATCTCAGCTAACACACTATTGAAAACCAGGGAGCACTAGAGTGCTATTTCGTCCTGGTATGGGACTCCTAGACAATGGGCACTCTTGAGCTCACCAAAGGTTGAATCTAAAACCTTCAAGTCTCACGGTGAACTCTCAACCGTTAGGAACCCTGGGTTACCTCCTAGTGGTGGGATTCCAACCGTAGTCAGTTTGAGATGAAGCATGACGATGACCAGTTGTCATTAATAACAATATTGTCTAAATCCAGTCAGCCATGACCTTTCATTAGAACTTCAGGAACATCTTGAAGTAATTCAATAATGAGTTGACTGTCATAGTTTGGTCGAACAAGTTTTGTGGAGAATGGTCATAGTTTGTAGTATTTATTCATCCCAGTGTTTGCCATGGAATATGATGATCATGAATTTGATCTCTGGTGGCCTCATGGGTGCAAACTGATGATGAGTGCCCTTACTAGGAAAAAACAGCTGTTTAGTGTTCCCTAGTCATTAATGGTACCTTAATTAAAATCACTCTGTAATGAATACAAACTATAAAATTGAAAATTATTGCCTCATTAACAAAGAAAGCAAAATGTAATCGAGAATTTCAAGTGTCAAACAAAGTTAAACAATAATCTGAAGGTAATAAGAATGAATATAAAACATGAAAGTTGTGAATGATAGCTGTCAGCATTGAGGAACATAAGGAAGACAACGAAGAGATCGGCATATGTCGAAATCAATTTGCGAAATAAGAAGTGATTATAGCACCATGTAGAATAAACAATTAGACAAACCGCCTCTGTACACAAAGATCTTACATAAGTTGATAAATTCCTAAATTCTCTGTTATGTACAAGTTTCTTATACAGCTTCCTCTAGAATTTGTTCGTATTTGTTGGTAAATTTAAATGAGGATTTTGGTAGATATCTATGTTTATAATATATCACATTTTTAACAGAAATACTATTGACTGACTTACATTCACCTTAAGATGACCGTGTTAGGCCATGTTTGAATATGTGTTTGCAAAGTGCATGCTTTTAATGTCCAGTTATAAGTAATATTTTTAGTCTGTTATTGTTTACAATTAATTACCTGTAATTATACTTTTATTGTATAACTTGGATTATGATCTTTATCCCTTACAAATAATATACAATGATCTATAAATAATGTGTGTATCTTTTACACTCAGCGAATGATTTCAGAAAATACTTTAATTAATTTCCAGGATCAAAAATCAAATCAGACTTTATCAGATTTAAATCTAACATTATAAGTTTTTAAGTTTAATTATCAATGTTCACTTATTATACATTGGTCTTGTAGAGTATTTGTAAAACTTAAATGTCTTTTTATCACACTTAACAGCAGTTGAGAAACTACTAAAAACTAGGGAACACTAGAGAGCTATCTTGGTTCGATCTGGGCTCTCCAGGCAAAACACATTTGACTTATAAACTTCAAGTCCTCCAAATAACTTAGTGAGTCGATAAATGAAAAACGTGTATTAGTTATTGGATAGCCTTCAGGTGAGTTAGCGTATTTTTTGGAAAGCCATGACCTATGTAGTTGACCAAGATGGGAATCAGACAGTAACGTTAAGCTACAACCTTTATGAGGTCTGAAATCTGAACCATTTTCAATGAAAACTCACTGGCCCCTCGTTATCATGAATAATGTGAACCCTGGAGGTCATGGTTTGTTGTATGTGAAGTTACAGGTGGAAACGTTTAGGGAATCACAAACCAAGATCACACACTTATCTATTGTTTTCTGGATATCAATGATTCGCCGACTGACTTTATTTTACGCTTACAGTTACTTTAAAACATAAGTAGTTTGTTGCACGTAACGTGTAACTACTCATTTATTAATCTAAAATAATTTGAATTGCTATAGAACAAGAAGCATATAATCTACTGTCTTATATGTAATCACTTTTCCAATCATATTTCGAATAAGTTAAGTATCTTGAATAATGGAATAAAATAACTTTTTCAAATATTGTAAGGTCTGGGACATGATTTTCAATGAAGTTTTCATTTCCATCATCTAAATCTATCTACGTATGTCTTCTATGAACGCCCCATTGTAGTACATCCCAATTTGCAATTTGAAAAAGCTGAACATACTGTAAGTCATATCCTAGAACAGAGTCGTCAATGGAAGTTATGCTCCTATATGCAGCACTTATTGATTAAGTGGAAGAGAAAATATCCGAAAATGCTTGATACCACACACAAACTAAAAAGTGGAAAACTCTATAAATTAATGGACACTAATTCTATATTATAGAATCTTGCCATTAAGCCTAATGCAAATATTTTGCCTTTTAGTATTCAAATGATAGATAGATTATTTTAATGGCTTATTTACGAGATTATTGTTGTTGAACATAGTAGTACATAATGAATCTTTCTGTAGTGACTTTATATAATAGATAATTTCTTATGAAATAATAATGAAACTATATTTTCTGCTTTATAATCTCATCTAACTGTTGAGTCATAAGACTAAACGAAATATTCACCGCAGATTTCACTAACTGTCTCATTATTTCTGAGTACATTTTCAAACTTTAAGTGGGTACACGAAGTGTTATGTCATTTTCTTCTTTAGATATTATTGTTTTATTTCACCATGTTCTAACAATGTTTGAAGTAGTTGCATAGTTTCATTTCGTCTGTTAATATTTCAATTTTTTGCGGTCTATGAGTCTTGAGTAATAATAATTTTTCTTATTTTAACGTTAGCAGAGATTTATGTTAAGTTTTTCACTGTATCAATAACTTTCCTTATAAGCATTAAATGAAATTTCTGTTAACTTTTTATTAATCATAATTATTTAGACATCAAGCAGCTTTATCTGATCATAAAAAACGAGTTCATGGTCCACGTGAATATATTTGTGGTATATGCTCTGCAGATTTCGCTACAGAAACTTATCTACGTTCGCATGTACGAATTCATGATGAGAAACGATTTGTTTGTTTAGAATGCAAACATGGTTTTTCAAATCCATCCGATTTAAAAAATCATATGCGAATACATAATGATGAAAAACCATTTGAATGCGAAGTAAGTATATTATTATTACTCATAGCGTTCACTGTAAGATCTGAAGATCTTGACTTTGATCCTCGGTGACCTCGTGGATGCAGACTGATAACGAATGCTATACTAGGAACAGACAGCTGTTCAGTGTTCCCTAGTCAATAATCGTACCTTAATTGAAATCACTCTGTGATGAATACATACCATAAAATAGAAAATTATTGCCTCACTTACAAAGATACTAAAATGTAATCGAAAATTTTAAGTGTCATCTCGTTTTAAGTATTATTATTCTATATATGATTAGCGGTTTTTTGTCTGTTAATGAATTTGTAGAAATGAACGTCTAATTTATATTTAAGCAGTTGCTAGTAATAATGATCAGTATTTCGAGAAATTTTATATTTTAAGATAGGAAGAAGTCAACATTGTCAACTAATGTTTTTTTTAGAATTGGATAGTGAACAAATTTGTGACCAAGTACAAAAGTGAAACGAAGATTAGAACTTGAATGATAATAATCTCGCAAAATTTCAGAGATATTATCCTCATGTATAAAAAGTTATTGCCAAACTACTATAAAGATATCAGTAGATATTGTGATATACCAAAATCTACTAGAATTAATAATAACCGTTTCACTAACACGTAAAAATAATGCTCATTAGCAATCACACCAACTGAAGTCTTCTGTCATTTTCGGCACTAAACTGGTTCAGCAGAACCATGGAGCTAATCAGAATAGTTAACAGAAAGATCACTGCAAATATAACGTAATTCAATTGAAAAAATTCCTACGAATCACATAAAGCCCAAGCTTTATCGATATTCAAAGTCTAAGATTTCTGGTATTAAACTGGAAATCGCATAAAGTTCGAGTGTTTTCTGCATTTTCATTCTATAGACCACTACTGACACTATTAGTAGTCATTTGAATACATAACGAAAAGGTGATTACTCGGTCTTAAAATTGCAGTAAGTGTTGTGAATTTATGCCCGGCTTTTTATTGCGTGATTTATTCACCAATCGAAATACGACATATCCAATCTTAGCACTGTGCCAAACCAATGACGTTCGACCGGTATGAGCAGCTAGCGTCCTTATTGATTCTTTGTCCGCCTAGCCCTTGCAGTTGAGTCCAGAGAACCAGTAACAGTTTCTGCTATGCGAATCATTTATTTCAAGCATGCTTGGATTATATACCAACCAAACAGACCACATCACACCATAAAACAGAAAATAACATTTTGTTGGGGTGATCCAGAAAATTTCTCGCAATAGACAAGAAAGGCTCAAGAAACACTAAGAAGCATCTTATCCAATCAGCGTTCATTAGAAGTTTTGCCAAAAACATCACGAAAGTCAAGTCACATGTAGAGTTTCTGATTGGCTGATTACTACACTGCTACTATGTTTAGTAACATTCCAGAATTTTCAGGAAAATGCAAGGACTTCTAAAATACTGTACATGTATGAACATTTGTAGTAAAGTGCTTCTCACATATTTTGCACCTTTTCTTTCGTGTTCAAGTCACTGTGTAGATTTAGCTTTGGGAGTGATGAGACTAGCTTAGGATCCGAGTATAGCGTTCAATTAACAAGACATCACATTTGTACAAGATCAAGCCAAAACGTGGCTATGAACGTGAGAGACAATAATCAATAAACTGAATATAATTTGGGAACAGCGAATCGTAAGATAATAATTTATTGATCAAAGGAGGTTTTGTGGAGAATTTAGTATTTTCACAGTTGAAATCATGAGTCAATTGAAGCTAGACCACC
>NC_031495.1:24355236-24464686 GCF_000237925.1 Schistosoma mansoni
AGCGGATTCGTGGATGCGCACTGCTGAGGAGTCCCATAATAGGACGAAACGGCCGTCCAGTGCTTCCAGGTTTTCGATGGTGGTCTAGCTTCAATTGACTCATGATTTCAACTGTGAAAATAATTTATTGGTCAAAATGAAGCTTATGGTAACAGGAATATAGATATACATAATCTAGTTACTGAACAGTTATACAATAGGAATATATATATATATAAATCCATTAATAGATCTCAGAAGTTTATCCGTAATTTATTCTTCACCAAGACATAACAGTAAGTTGTTTTACAGCTACGTAGTTCACCTTAACTATTATTTCCAGGAGCCCTGAGCTTTCAATATAGAATTTTCTTATGATTAACACCAATTTACCGACACTTAAATTTTTTATTTAAGTACTATCCTTTTCCATAAAATTTCATCAAAACCTTACATAATTTCACTTAGTATTATTAACCTACTAGAGAAAATCAACTTAGTAGTGAGATTGTTGTCTGTTGTATGTTTTACTAAAATGGGTCAATTGTGAAAGGGATAGTATCTATTTGAAGAAGGAATCAAAGAAATGTTTGTGAAAATACGACTGGATTAAGTTGAATATTACATGAAGTTCACTAGATGTGGAATAAATAGATTTTAATGAATTGGCATATAATGAACTTGAAATAATAGAGCGAACCTAAATATCTTCAAGCAGTTAGAATCCATTTTACCCACCAATAAATGTGGATTCAAAGTTAATTGAATTTCACTAATCAAGTAGAGAAAAGGAACACTAATTTTCAATCTAATTCTTAACGGTTGTACCAGGATTACTACTTTTATTCACCATAGAAAAAAGGTGCTAATATACAAGCATTTACCTGAATGTTCATTTAATTCTAATACGCTTATAATATTACAAAGGGGACCAAACCTGATAACCTTAGGATATTCTGACACCTAACTCACTTACTCTTTAACATTTGTGCTTCCATTCAGTTCAGCTGATGATCACTTTTGTATGAGAAAAGATTTTTCAGCCTGTTCTTACTTGAAATGCTCTCAAAATTCGCCTTTCTAAAATTCATAATTGCGAAACTTATGGTGATTATTACATGAACAACCCGATAATTTTGCAATCCATTCGTTTGAATTAATCTCATTAGAAGATTGAGATAAACCATACATTTTTTAAAATTTTTAATTCTAATTCACACCATACTAGTAAGCAAAAATACTGTTTTCGATAGTTAACTATTAATTAGTTATTAAGTAGCACAAATTATACACTAGAATATTGATCTTAGTTCCCATTTTTATTTCAAACATGATTTTCTCTCAGTATTTAAAACAAGGGTTTTAACCAACTAATGTGTTCTTATTCCATTAGGTGTGTGGAAAAGCATTTCGCCATGTTAGTGGATTTTATGCTCACATACGAATTCATACAGGTGAAACACCATATCAATGTGAATTGTGTGCAAAGAAATTCAGTAATGCAAGCAATTTTCGCATGCACAGAAGGGTGCATACGAAAGAAATGCAGTTTCGGTAAACTTTTCATGTTTAAAATTGTTTAAGTATTATAAATCTGTCGATTATTGACTGAAAAAACTTGATATTGTGAGCATTATTTCATAATTAAAGGAAAAGCAAGTTAATCATTTGAACTTGTGTGATACAACTCAAAAGGCGTTCTCAGTTGAGTCAAATTTATCCCATGAGTTACATTTCAAGAGATAGATCATATGACCTAATTTCCAACTTTCCAAATATTTTTGTAGATTTATCCAAATATATTATTTAAGTGGAGACCGATGTCAGGTTTCTTACTAGTTGACACTTGTCTGATGATTATATGTTTACTCTCAAAGAGCTAATGCTCTAGATGAGATTCGAGGCCGCTTTAAGTACCGTTGCAGTTTAAGGCGCTCCTATTAAAGTGACGCAAACTCAGTCATTCTCCTATTGGACATTAACTGAGTAATAACTAATGGCGAATTCGTCTAATCGGTAATGCTAATCGAAGCATATTAAACAAGCTGAGATCTATCCAATCAATGCTAGAACATTTCAGTTATTGTACAGTTTCCATTTCATAAATTATCGTAGACCCTTCCATTCAAATAATGATGTTAATTTATTTCTCTTTATTTAATGACGAGATAATCTATTTTTAATCAACAGCCTAAGATATAAATATGCGTAAGTCACTTTCTTATACTTAGTAACATGAGATTTATTATTTGGACCCCTAAACAAACGGCTATCGCTGACATGAATGTTAAATATTATTCGAAGAGTCGAAGACATTATTATTTGTGATGGTGAGCGTCCAGTCGAAATCATTATATGATGATACTTTGTTTAGTAAATTGAACAATCTACATTATAATTCACGTTAAACGTTGCCTATATGTTTTAATGAATAGTTTGACAATTGTACTTTGTAGAAAATACAATATATTCAAATTGCAATCTTTCACATTTTCAACTTAAGTCAATTTCAATATAGTTCTGTCTTCTTTCAATACATCCATTTGAGTAAGACTATTTCATAGGTTACAGCTTCTTACTAAAACTCACTAATCCATCACATCAACTGTTATATAACGAAGTCGTAATCCGCCCCACTAGATTCAAGTTAGTATTCCCACCAAGACCCGAAGCTCTTAAGATCTATACCGTGTAGAATATTTGGTAGGCACTGTTGAGACATCTTGAATAGAGATGAAACGCCCATCCAATGCCACGTAATTCTCAATAGTTGTCTAGGTGGCGTTGGTTCGTGGGTTGTGAAAATACTAGCCTGTGAAACAAAATTATTTGAAACTTGAACCCCTCAGTTTAGTTCACGATTTATTATTTATAGATTAATAAAGTTGAAAACAAAATCATTTTTGTGGGTAATTATCATTTCTATCTTGTTAGGATAGTGTTTAGCTTCCGAAATACGAATGAGTCATTTGGCATAGATATCATCCTAGTAATACAATGGGACGTAGTGTATGATTATGTGTGATTATTTATGCTCCACAGGATATCGTTCCATAGAGCTGCTTTGTTAAGCGTCACTTTCAGCCAATTTATGACCTTAATGTTGTACGGTATTTTTGGCTTAATTTTTTGGTAACATTACATTTTGATAATGATTTCTTAACCATAATTATCTTTTTTAATATAGCTGTCAAACATGCGGTAAAGAATTTATCCAACCAAGTAACTACAGTCGACACTTACGAATACATACAAAAGAAAAACCTTATTCATGTAATTTATGCTCCGCGAAATTTCTTTATTCAACTTCATTAAAACGACATCAACAACGTCATCATGGTTTAGAATTATTAAGATGTCAGTTATGTCAAAAAACATTTTTGAATGAATCATGTCTTATTCGACATCGTACTGGTTGTGAATTACGCGCTTGCGTTAAAACGGCAGATGAAGAATTATACACTCATTTATTATGAAACTAATAATATCAAGACAAACCTTTCTACATTTAACATAATAATTCTCTTTTTACAACTAGAAAAGAATAATAATAATGTGTCAACGTACTTTATGAATAATAAATAATGAGTAGATTGTAAATCTTGTTTTGTTTAACTTTTCTTTTTATTCGCTAAAATAAAATGTTCACTTATTTTTTTACGCATCTAGAAAATTTTCAACAAGTAAACTATGAACACTATTTTTATTTGGACTGTTACATCATACTTTTTTTTAAGAAAAATCTTTGATGACAAATATTTTACGTCATTTTTTTTCTTTTCTTTTTATATAAGCCAACTTTGATTGGTTTATTTTTGCAGTTTTCTTTTTTCATTTTTTAAAATCAGATAATGTTCTTTACCATACCTTAACGTTTATTTTGTCAGATAATATTTGTAACAATGAGAATTAAAATAATAAATTTTATATTTTTCATAAATAATGATCAGTTTTTTTTGAAGTCACATGTTAACATTGAATTCCGCAAACATTCATCATTGGTGATGTTATAACGCTGACTATCAAGTGAATGAATATAAGCGCACTCATCCAACTGTTGTGATTAAGAACTCACGTGGGGATGATTAATTTATTTTTAAATACAAAATTAAGGAATATCTTGGTAAAATATGGGAACCATACACTGAATACTTCATTTGCAAAATTACATCATTTGTCCTTCACATTCTGTATGGTTCTTCCAAGTCACAATTTCTTTCTATTTCCGTTTCTGTTTTACTCAAGTCGACCTTCATAGCCTTCTGCTGCCACACATTCCTCTTCTGGTTGGTGTTACATGCTAGTAATGTCGACAGATATGAGTTCTTCTGAACGACACATATCTACATGTATATCCAACCACCAACATGTTAGCCTAGCTGAGGATTTCACTTTCCCAACACCTAAATGTCCATCATAAAGATTTTCAAGAGCAGGAGGAGGAATAACATCATGACCATTTTAACACAAAATACCACCAGGAGCATTGGATAACTCGTCCTGCTCTAAAAAATAGGAAATCCATGTTACATATTAGTATTCTAACCGTTCCTTATAGCATTGATTATACATCGAAAGAATCTACGAGTTTCTCTAATGAGATCTGTCTATCTTGTAATGATTGCCAAGCAACGTAGTCAACATGTTGAAGTTGTTTGTTACCCCTGTGCTGAACCGTATAGTCATAAGCACTCGAAGCAATATTATATCGTTGAACCATAGCAGTTGAGGAACGTGCTAAGGATTTTTCAAGATGATAAATGAGCTTTAAAGCTTCATGATCAGTATCAATAGTGAATATCTTTCCAAATAAATATTCATGAGGTCTTTATCAGCCCAAAAGTCCGCCTGAAATGCTTATGCACCCGCGTCTTCTGTTATTTCTCGCCAGATGTTTACATCAGCGTGTAATAGCATCAAGGACTCAACTGTACTTGGAAGTTCATTTACATAAAGTATAAAAAGTAAAGGACCTATAATAGGACCTTGCAGTACTCCAATAAATACTTGTTTCCAGGACGAGCACTTGGAATTTGTTCTTACTTTCTGTCTATGACCTACCAGGAAATCCTTAAGCCATTTTAGGTGAAGTTTGGCCATACCCAGATTTTCCGGCTTCAAGAGCAGTCTATTTGTTGGCACCTTATCAAATGCTTTGGTGGAGTCTATGTAAACAACATCCATTGATTTCCCATTATCTAGGTCATCTTTTCGCCTCTCTTTTGTTATAAGGAGGTTTGTTGCGCAAGATAAACCTTTTATAAAACCGTATTGTTCGCTTTTTAAAAGTTTTCGGTTCCCACAAATGTCATTATGGTCCTTTTGGTCACTCTTTTCAGTATTTTATCAAGACACTTGGTAAAGCTGACAGGTCTGTAGTTTGATAGGAGTTGTCCTGATCCTGTTTTATGTAATGAAGTGACAATGCACCCTTCCACTCAGTATGGAACTCACCTTGACTAAGTGACATAATGAACAACATAGTCGATGGAGCAGCAGTGATATTGTGCAATTGGCCGCGGGATTTCAGGATATAGCTCATCCAGTCCTGTTGACTTTTCCGTCTCTGAAGTCCTAAGAGCCTTATGTACATCGTCTCGATCAAAGTCCACAGTGAGCAGGCGGTTTTTTGACCTTGTTTTTGGGTCTAGTTCTTCGTCTACAAGAGGCTCTTGGATGAAAAATGTCCAGAAATATTTCGCTGTCTTTTTCTGCCTTTTCTTGATCATCCTCTATCATTTCAGATCTACTCACTTCCATAATCAGGTTAGGAATGCAATGCTGAGTCTTTGCTCATTAATGTATGTACGAGAATAGTCTGTTCAAATGGTTCAAATGGTTGAGGACGGAATAGAAGAAGCTTTCGCTTAACGGGCTTTCGTGTCTAGTAGCAGTGGATCACCAATACCTCCAGGCAAAAACCTAGGTATATTAACGATAAAAGAAGAAAAAAATGAATTAGGTAAATCATAATAATATGTTATCCTTAGTCCTTAGGAATAAGTCAAGTTTCTTCTTAAAGGACTCCTGGGAAGTGGCTTGGACTAGCTTGGACTAGCAAATTCCAGCATTTGACAACTCTTACGGAGTAGAAGTTGTGTCTGCAGTCTGTTCTGCTATGTTGGGTCTCCAGTTTCTGGATGTTACCTCTTAGGTTAGTGTTGTGACTAAGCTTAAGAAGATGTTTAAGGGGATGACCAGAAGTGTTAAGTATACTGTGAGTCATAAGAAGGTCACCTCTAAGACGCCTGTACTCTAACGGGTAAAGGTTAAGTGATTGGAGGCGCTCTTCGTAAGGTTTGAATTTGAGTCCCCGAACTGATTTCGTGGCTCGACGTTGGATACGTCCCAGATTGTCCTTATCCTTTTGAAGGTAGGGAGGAAATACTATGTTTCCGTACTCTAAATGGGGACGAATAAAACTGTTGAAGATTATGTGGAAGGTTCTACCGTCAAACTGGCCAAAAATGCGCTTCAATGTTACCAGTGCAAGGTTTGCTTGAAAGGCGTTTTTATCACAGTTCGCATACGACTTCAGGTCGTAGGGTACCAACACTCCTAAATCTTTTTCGACTTGGGAAACTTCTAGAGAGGAGTTACCTAAGTTGTAACTATAGTCTGCAACATGTCTCAGATGGACTACTTTGTACTTTGAAGTGTTGAAGGTAACTCCGTTGTCGTCTGCCCAACTTTGAAATCGGGTCAGATCCTCCTGAAGTACTAGTATATCCTTTTGGTTACGTATCTCTCTCCAAAGTTTCACATCATCAGCAAAAAGCAATGAGTCAGATGAAACTTGTTGAGGAAGATCATTAATGTAAATCAAGAAGAGAAGAGGTCCTAGTATTGAACTCTGGAGGACCCCACTAGGACATTCACTAGCCTGAGAGAGAGTGAAGTTAACCCTGACCTTAAAGTGTCGGTTTTCTAAATATGAAGAGAGCCAGTCAATCAAAGGGGGTTTTATACCCAATCGTCCAAGCTTCTTGATAAGACATACGTGGTTGACCCTACCAAAAGCTTTTGAGAAATCCAGGTAGATGACGTCAACCTTCCCCTTGCGATCAAGGATGGTTGTCCATCTATCCACCGCAGTCAGCAGGTTGGTCATACAAGAATGACCTTTTCTGAAACCATGCTGTTGAGGTGAGAAGAACTTTAAGGATGATAAGTATTCTTGCATACCGTCGTATATCAGAGATTCCATAATTTTAGAAGGTATGGAGAGAAGGGCCATTGGTCGATAGCTTGAGGGTTCACTGCGTCGACCTCCTTTGAAAATTGGTGTGATGTTGGCCAGCTTCCAAATTTCTGGTAGTTTGCCTCTGCTTAGCGAGTGTGTAAACATCACGCTAAGTAGTGATGCCAGGATTGAAGCTGCTCCCATCAATACAGCAGAATGAACCATGTCCGGACCAGGAGAAGTGTCTTTTTTTAGGTTCTGCAGTTTACGGAGCACCAGGTCAGCATTCAGGTCTACTTCGGAAAGTCCTGTACAGGTGCAGGTGAAGCTTTCGTCAGTATAGTTGATGTGGGTCGGCTGGAATGTCTGAGAGTATCGTTCAGTCAAAACGTTAGCGGCATCACCGTCGTTATTGGTTGGGCCATTAGGACCTAGCAGTTGGGAAACTCCAGTTTTTCCTTGTCCAAGAGAAGCTGCGTAACTGAATAAGCCTTTCGGATTGTAGACGAATTTATCGATAAGCTTGGTATGGTACTGAAGCCTGTCTTCTCTTATTGCTTTTGAATATAAGTTCCTTATATGTTTGTATTGCCGTTATTTCCGGTTCGTTTATATTCAGTCCGACAGTGCCTTTTGCGGCTTAGTAAACGAAGAGTGCGGTTCTTGATGATTGTAGGTTGTTTGTAGCTTTTTGGGACCATTTGAGGAACTGAATGCTCAGTAGCAAATAAGATTGTGTGCAGTAAAAAAAATCCCAATGAGCATCCACTTCAAGTTGAGGGTGAACATCCCAATCCACCTGTTGTAGATAGTCGTGTGAAGCTAACACATTCAACCGTTTGAAATTCCAGCGCCTGTTGCTAGTGGGATATCTTAGCTCAGTTTTGCTGACAAAACTGAAGGATAGGACGGCGTGATCACTTTTCCTCAGGGGAGCCAGGATTGAGAGGTCGTCAACTAGGAATTCCTCATTTGTGAATACCCAGTCTAAGCGTGACGGCGTCTGACTGTTTCTCCAACGAGTTGCCGACTTCACGTTTTCGAATAATCCCAGGTCACTGATGAGGTTGAAGAACAGAGCTTCAGTAGAGTTGTCACCTCCAATGTATGTATGTTCCACGAAGTTGATTCTAGGAAGATTGAAGCCCCCTAGAATCAGGATATGAGAGAATCCAAGACGCGTAGAGCGAGTTAATCCTTCCAGCAGACGATTGTCATACTCGATGTCGGCAGTGAGCTTCCTGTAGATGACCCCAACTAGACACCTCGAGGTGGTAGACAATCTTACTGAGCACCATACTGACTCATCAAGATTGAGAAACTCTTGGTTGTGAAGTTGGTGCTGTTATGTCTCGTAGGTTGAACGCTTTATTCGGATCCCAGCTATTCGGATAACCCCAGGCTAGCACTACTCAGCGACTTGAAAGACCAGTAAGAAGACACGAGTAACAGAGAAATCGCTTTACTACAAGGTTCAATTATGTACAGAAAAACAGGGGTTTTATAGTAACTAAAAGACCTTGAGATCCCATAGTAACAGTATGTTAACAGCCAATCAGGACCTTGTTATTTTAGTAGCATTTTAGTAGCATAGCTTCTAACTAATCGCTGATTGGTTGAGCTCTTTACGAGCCTCTCTGGAGGCTCTGATAGAGTTTATTGTAAGCCGACCTAACAGGTGCGCCTCCAGGCATGACCGTATGTATAATGCTACCTCACCCCCCATTCCAATTTCCCTATCGTTGAGAAATAAAGACATTCCAGATATTGCTAACTCCTGGTCCGTAAACTGAGACGATATCCAAGTTTCGGATATTCCTATCAAATGAGCATGATTAGCGTTGCTAAGTTCACGTAGCTCATCCATTTTGTTTGGCAAACTCGCGGTGTTCGCGTATAAGCAGTTTATGCTTTCAATTTGGAACGCGTGAGCTTCTTCCTGTGTGTCTATATGGACCGTGCGTGAGTGGACAGGTAGCCTACCTATACAATGTTTACCGAGTTGGTAGTCCCTGTCCTTTACACGTTTTTTCATGATCAAGACAGTCCGCGAGTGGAACTGTCAGCTCCAGCTTTCGTTTGTGCTTGATCCTGCTGTCATGGGGCCTATCCGGATGCATATGGATGCCAGTTGGCAACCGACGTCTATTGGCACGAAATGCTTCCAGAGTTGCAGCCGCCATGTGGGAGGAGGAGAAGGTTATCTTCAATAGCCGGGGTCTAGAGTCACCATCTGTCTTGGCTAGTCGCATCACCTGTTAGGTCAGTATGTTTTTGAGTTTTAAAGAATGCTTAATGAATTTCCATTCCCGAATATCAGTTTGCTTGAGTTGGGTCCATATTTTCCGGTACACCTTGCACAATGATATTTTTCCCACGGAAAAACGCCTCGCGAGATTCCTTAGGGATGTTCCGGATGAGATTTCGTTCAGAACACGGTATATCGGGCAGTATTCTTACGTTCCCATCGGACCTCAGTAAGTGACTGGCTAGCAGGACGTCCTCTACGTCGGAGGCATTCTTAAGTGTAACACGAAGCAGCCTCGGGTGGTTTAGGTGGTTAGAGTCCTTCCCCCGAGTGAGCCGTGTGACGGTCAAAGGCTCTATTCTAGGGAGTTCCAGCCTCTTGATTAATTCTCCCCAGAGCATCCTGTCGTTTTTGTCCTGCAAACTGAGAGGAAGGTCGGGGTTGTCAATAAGGTTCATGATTATGACAGAGTCGTTACGAACCGTAATTGATTTCCCAGGTTTTCCAGGGCGTCTAGGTTTGGTACCTTGTTGTTTGGATGTCGAAGCGCACTTTCGATTCCTGGGCTCAGTGATGACCGGGCGGACAGTCTTAGGGGTAGAATGTGCGGCCAAGTCACCAGTTGATTTCCGCACGGTACCTAAGATGTTCAGCTTCGGCGGGGATGCTTGGGCGTTTTTACTCCTCTCAACATGTGTCCGACCACCCCCAGGGTTTTTGGGAACCACTGTCTCGTTCAAGGACTCTTCCCCGGGGGACCCAAGTTTACTGAGGGAGTCGATCACCGTCGATGATAAGATAGTGCTGAGTTTCAGCACGTCATCACTCGTGCTTTTACCTGCACCATCGATAGCCGACCTATCAATATCCTTTTTCTTATTTGCCCTGTGCGTTCCAGTTTTGTTACCCGTCACGATACTGTCATTTACCAAATTCTTAGACAACTTGTCTCTCAGACCTGTTAGTAAAGTAATGATGGTACCCAGCATAACTACGGTATCAGTGTTGCACGTAACACATATCCACCTACGATCAGACTTGCTGAGTCTGCTATAGGTTGCTGCTGTTGGATCTGTACACGCTTCGTGGAACCAACCTTTGCAGTTGTCACATCGCATGCCAGATGTAACAGCGAAACGGCAACCAGGTCTTTTGCATGAATTTTTCATGGCTAATAATTCAGACTGTCTTAAAAATACAAGCAGCAAATACAGGACCGTTAAAAAAAACACACAGTACACAAAAACTGGCAAAAGTGAATAAAAACGGTTAACGATAAGCTAAAAGCTAGTCTTTACGTGAAAACTGTAAAAAAACCGATAGTGAGCTGAGGCAAAACCTCAGTTAACTATTAGGTTGAGTGAAACACGAAAAAAGAAGTAATCTACTGAACGTATAGCTCAGAATACATTCTTTATATCGGAAATGATACTTTTGTTGCGTAAGAACACAGTAAAAGTTTGAGAAATGTAAATCACGTTAGGACTAAACTTCCCGTTCGAAAAGCGCGCGTTCAAAAGGTATTTAATTAAAGATTGGGCCGACTGCATTTCTTATTTTCACTGAGCTCACCGAATTGTAATTATGCACTTATTTCTCACCTATCTGAAGTGTTCCATCGTACTTGCTGCATCAAGGCTGATGGCAATGTTCCAACATTTCTTTTTTCGTCTGAGTAAACGTTCAATATCCCAGTCTACCCACGGATTGCCATGCTTCTCCTTCTTTGGAACTGCCCAGGGTATAAAATTTCGGGTCACTCGATTGTATAACTATCGGAAATGAGTCCATGCCTATTCTACTGATGCCTCTGAGTCAATTATTCAGTTTTCAGCCGAGGCTGCAGAGTTGATTGCTTTCATGTTTGTCTTCCATATGTTCGGACGGGCCGGTCCAACTGCTTGACAGGCCACCTCAACCATGAACTTGAATAAGATGACTGCATGATCACTGCCCTCTAAGGGTGAGAGGAAATTTATCCGACTGACATCATCTCCATGTGTGAACGATTAGATCCAAGAGAGACGAGGAGCTTTGTAGGTCCTATCTGGTGAGATCTCTAATGTTCTGGAATAAAGATATGGCAATTGTGGTGTCTAACGATTTGCAATCAAATGATGTTGTTGATGACCATTTTTCTAAGTTTACCCAGTTTATATACGGTGCATCAAAGTAGCCTACTATATGGATTTTACCCCTATTACACCAGGACTTAATATTGCTTGGAAGGATGTCATCTACTACAAATCCTGCACTGTGGTGGACTACAACTAATTCAATATCTCGCCGTTTACATTTCAAACTACAACTCACAAGTTCACATGTCTCTGAATCATGTGCCATTGTCTCGGCAGCTCATGTGGTTAAGGTACTTTTTGTGTACAGGACAACCACACATCCACTACGGTTTACTGTATCAGCCCTACTGGGTAAGTAGAATCAGTCAACTGAATTTCACTATCATACACTTCTGATGTTAACCATGTTTCTGAGACAGGAATGACGTTTTCTATGTCCACTTATTAGTCGCTCATGAATGTTGGTGCGCTCTTAAGGACCAAAAGTTACCTATAGACGTAGCTTGCATCGGCTTCAGCAAAGCTTTCGACAAAGTTCCGCACAACTGGCTGTTATATAAGCTAGGAAATGTCGGGATTGGAGACCATCTATTGATGTGGATAAAAGACTTACTAGTTGGGTGACAATAAAGAGTACGGGTGAACGCCAAGTTGTCTAGCTGAGAAACTGTGTTTAGTGGAGTCCCTCAGGGTACAGTTTTGGGGCCAGTGTTATTCCTCTTGTACGTAAACGACCTCCCTCGTCTACTATCGTCATCAGTCTTGCTCTATGCTGACAATGTCAAGATATGGAGAGCGATACAAAGTAAGGGTGATAGCTTAGAACTCCAAAACGACCTGGAGAAATTATCTGAATGATCCCAAACCTGGCAATTGCCGATAAATACTTCCAAGTGTATTGTGATGTATATTGGTCATCAAGGTACAGATACATACACGATGAATAACACTGAGCTACCTATTTTCCAGACACATATTGACTTAGGAGTCATCGTTAGCCAAGACTTAAAGACTACTGAACACTGCCATGCAATAGCCTCCAAAGGTTTTAGAATTTTATGGTCCATACGTAGGGCTTTTAGTCGTATCGACGCTAAAAATTTTTCGACTTTGTATACAGTGTTCGTGCGTCCTAAACTTGAGCATTGCATACAAGCGACTAGCCCCTTCCCAAAAAATGACAGTGAGCCCTTGGAATGGGTTCAGATAACAGCAACTAAGCTGATTTACGGAACAGCGAAGCTCCCGTTTGATACAAGACTGACCAAGCTAAACCTATTACCGCTGTCATACGAAGAATCAGAGGCGACTTGATTACAGTTTTCAAATTGCTTAGTGATAAATTCGCACCTGATGTGCACTCATTTTTCTTGTCTTCTGTTAGCGGGAAATAAAACGGATTAAGGCATGTTATGTGCATGATCGTGACGGAGCACGCTGATTGGCTTATTCTAAACCATCAGCTCTGGCAGATTATTGGAGAAGCATCTAGAAGCTTATTATGCATATACTATAAATATATGAACGTTTTTCTAACCATTGATTACTGTTCACCTACCCTTGTTATTTGAATACAATTTCGTCCCTACTTAACGTGTCCTGATTTTTTAAGTCTTGTCGAGTGTCATTGTAAAATAATACTAAACAATAGAAGTAGCTGGGTCGTTTATTAGCAAAAAAATAATAACATCTTCCAAAACAGAAAATTTGCGAGGACACTCCATTAAGATTCATAGGTCCAGAACGAATTACTTGTCAGCTGACTATGGACTTTCCCATCGAATCATCAACGAATGGAATTCATTACCTCAGCACGTGGTTGAGGCTTTATCCGTCGACTCTCTCAAAATAAAGTTGGATCAACTGAGAGACCATCATTGCCAGGACTAACACAGACCATCAAGCCTCCTGTCCTTTCCAAACTGAAACTGATAAGCCCATACGATTAGGTATCAAATCGCCTTTAATTATTCGGCTCGATTCATATCTAAAATATTGATATTTTGGAGTCAGTGTTAACCCCAATTTCTCTCAGGCTATGGAGTGTATAGTGTGGTCTAAAACTACAACCAAGGCAACTCCACTCTACAGGTATCCCAAGTTGAAAAAGATCTAAGAGTGCCTGAAGTCTTACGCTAACTGCGACAAAAATACCTTGCGATCGAACTTTGCAGTGATAACATTGAAGCTCATTTTTGTCCAGTTTGACGGAAGAACTTTCCATGTAATCTTCGAGGGTTTTATTTGTCCCCGTTTAGAGTACAAAAACATAGTATTTCCTCCCTCACTACAAAAGGATAAGGACACTCCGGAACGTATCCAATGGTGAGCCACGAAGTCAGTTCGGGGACACAAATTCAAGTCTTATGATGAGCACGTCCAATCACTGAATATTCACTTATTAGAGGTGAACTTCTAACGACTTATAACATCCTAAACACTAATCGACATCCCCTTAAACACCTACCTAGGCCTAGTTCCAACACAAGCCTTAAGGGTAACACCCAGAAACTGGAGACTTAACACAGCAGAACGAACTGTGGACTCAGCTTCTACTCCTTAAAAGCTGTCAAGTGCTGGAATTCGCTACCGGTTGGACTAGTCCAAGCTACTTACCAGGAGTCCTTCAAAAGAAAACTTGGCATATTCTTAAGGACTAAGGATAGTATCTTACTATGATTTATCTTTTTTTCCTTTTCCTATTTTATCGATAATATTCCTAGGTCTCTGCCCGGAGGTGTTGGTGACCGACTGCTACTAGATACGGGATCCCGTTAGGCGAAAGCTTCTTCCATTACGTCCAAAACCATCTGAACCACCTTAATCCCAAAGAGAAAAATCTCTGTTATATATGCCTAACAAAGCTTGAATTTGGAGGCTTAAGGATATTTAGAAGTAGGTTAATATATTTGAAAGAAGATTGAGCGGCTCATAAGAAAAGTGGGAACAATGTGGCAACTGAAAGTGTGATCTCATTCTTATTTTTCTGAACCCAGAAAGCGAACAATATGTTGTTACTTTTACATGGTAATTTGCACTACAGTATACACCCGCAATTTTCGGCCTTTACGTAACTTCGTTAGTGCTAAAGGTAAATGTATAGCATAAGTACGAGCGAGTGAGGATCAATGAAGCAGTATCAATGTTTTTTGCAGCATTTAAGTATCATTGATAATGAATAGTTAAGATTTAGCTCAAAGCAAAGTACATCGACGGCCTCGAACTAAATTTCATCCGTCCTCAGTCGGCAGATCTGGGGAAATTTCAGGGTTTTTTCAAAGTCATGGAAAGAAATAGAAGCTTTCGTCAAAATCCGGGGAAGTCTTGGAAGAAACCCAAGATTACCTCAAAAGTTATAAAGATTTGCCCAAAATAACTTGAAATTTCGGGGAAAACCTCCAGATTAGGGGAAATTATGAGGTTTTACTCGCATTTCCCCAAACTTTCCTAATTCGGCTTACCAATAACTTCCCTAAATCCGATAGCACTCACTGAAATCGGGATATTGGGACGATTTACTAATATAGTTACGAATTGGTTTCTGGAAAATATTACGATCATGATAAATTGACATGTACCACAAGAACGATGAAGTTGTGTATGAATTATTGGGGTTTTCACGAGCTAGCTTCAGCTATAATGAAATAACTAGTTTTCGGCCTATGTCTGGTTGATTCGTTCATATACTTCTGTGGAAATGTCGTTGCATATCGCTTAGGTCGTCAAGAATGACGACCAGAAATTCCTTTTTCCTACCATCCAGTAAATTCATAGTTTTGAACATATCATATTTGAATCTACTTCTTTAGATAAATGGCTTTTTAGCCAGTCACAAACAGACAATAAGTAGTTAGTTCCCAGTTTTATGACCGTCAGTCAGTCAGCTACAACGTAGGACCAGGCACATATATGCATCGGTCCAAGTTGCCATACCTCGTTAGCACAACAAGATCAACACCGGATTCATAGTAGTTAATTCGGTGTTGGTAGTAGTATATAAATTATAGGTTGTATATAAGGATATAGTACAGGAAGGAAGAGAGATATGAAGCAATTTTAGTCTCAAGGTTTAAGGGAAGATAAAGAGTGTATACACCTACGCCATTGTGATCGATTCTGAGCCATGTCACCTAGAGTCTCCAACCATTGGTTACGATAGTCACGCGGACCCCAACCAGGTAGTCTGCATCTGCCAACATGGCTCAGGCTAGAAGTTAGTGACTTCAAACACTGATGCCATGTTTTGGTTTGGCCGCCCCTAACTCTCTTCCAACCGTCCCCAATACTAGTCATCATAGCGCGTCGTGGTAATCGGTGTTCAGGCATACGTAACACATGGCCCAACCATCTCAGTCGATGAAGATTCATCACCTCATCAACTGATTTACCATCGTTCCCTAATACCCTGCGTCTAACCTCACTATTACTTACCCGGTTATCCCAGCAGATGCGAGCAATATTTCTAAGGCATCTGTGGTCAAATACTAGTAACCTACGAGTATCTTCTACTCTTAATGGCCATGTTTTACAGCCGTAAAGTAGAACAGAACGAACTGATGCGCAGTATACTCGTCCCTTAATTGATAGACGGATATCTCGTCTACGCCATAGGTGACGTAAGTTGGCAAAAGCCAAACGAGCTTTTTGAATCCGTGCAGAGATTTCGTCAGACACCAACCCATTAGGGCTGATCAGACTTTCAAGATAAGTGAAGTTGTCGACGCGTTCGACTACTTCACTCCCTATCCTTAGTTCAGGTGTTGACGCAGGCCAGTCCTGGAGTAACAATTTACATTTGGATGGGGAGAAACACATCCCAAACATCCTGGCATTATTACTGAGTTCCAACAGACTCTGCATTTTGCCAGCGTCTTCACCAAACAGGACTATGTCATCTGCGTATTCTAAGTCGCTTAGTGGTCCCCCTGGTAGGAGATCAATTCCTGTAGATTCAGTCGAAGAGAGTGTTATTTGCAGCAACAGGTCTATGATGAAGTTAAACAAAAATGGGGATAGTGGACAGCCTTGACGGACACCACTTGAGGTTGTAAAATCAGATGACAGTTCGCCATAAGCTCTTACTCGACTAATAGTGTTCGAGTAAAGAGCCTTCACAAGGTTTATGTACTTCTCAGGTACACCTTTTAATGACAGACACTGCCACAGAACCTCTCGGTCTACAGAGTCAAATGCTGCTTTCAAGTCAAGAAAAACTATCATTGTCAGACGCCGATAAACATGTCTGTGCTCTAAAACCTGACGAATGGTGAATATGTGGTCGATACAGCCACGACCAGGTCTGAAGCCAGCCTGATTTTCTCGTGTTTGCAGTTCACGAGTCTTAGTTAGGCGCCCGATAATTATTGAGGCTAGTATTTTAGATGCTATGTTAGTCAGACTAATCCCTCTATGGTTATCACAGGATGATTTTGACCCCTTTTTATATATTGGGACAATCAGTGATTGTGACCAGTCGGATGGGATTACATCCGTCTCCCAGATTTTAGCCAGAATATTAGTCAACCTAATCGCTAAAATTGGACCACCATATTTAAAGACCTCTGGAGCCAAGCCATCAGGACCAGCTGCTTTTCCTCGTTTCAGATTACCTATAGCCTTTTGAACTTCAAGGAGGGTCGGGGGGCCTACCTCAATGTTCCATTCAGGTTTTCTAGGAATAGTGGGTAGTTGTGCAGTAGCTGAAGGCCAGCTAAACTGCTCCTTAAAGTGTTCCGCCCATCGTTCTAAACGTTTAGGTTGAGAGCAGATAAGGGTTCCGTCTTTTTCCGAGATTGTCTCACTTACACTTGACTTGTTAATTCCGGTTTCTTTTATTAGTCTGAATAGTTGCCTGGTGTTGCCTACAGCCGCTGCCTTTTCCATCTCTTTTGCTTTCGTTGCCCACCACTGCTCACGATCGTTCCTTAGACTTTTAGTTAACCTAGATCTAATTTGTTTACGCTCTTCGTCGTGTTCAGAGCCTGATGGGATGAGTTTACGCGAATCCATCAGTGAAATAGACTTAGAGGAAATCCACTGGTTTTTTGGAGCCCTATGGTTTAAATGACTAATAGATGTGACTGCTGTTTCCACAGCTGTTCGTATGTCTTTCCAAGCAGCATCTGGGTCAGCCTCGTTTACAGAACTGCCTAGATGTGAACTCAGTTGTTTCTGGAATTCGCATTTGGCTTTCTCGTCTTCCAGTAAAGTTTTCTGAGGGAGTTTTTCAAGACAATATTGGGTCCATCAGTATATTATATGCAGATAATCTGCCTAGTTTCCTGCGATCATCGGTCTTGTTATATGCTTACAACATCAAGATATGCAGACCAATAAAAAGTGCAAGGAGTAGTTTATCTTCAGAAAGATCTTTAGAAACTAGCAGAATGTTCCGGCACTTTATAACACAGTAAATGCCTTTAAGTAAGTTTTGCTCTATATTGACCACCAAGGTATAGATAGATACTCAGTTAATAACGATGAATCACTCTTTCAAAGACATTGACATTCAGTGGTTATCATTTAGGCTTGAAGATCACTGCAAATTGCCATGGAGTAGCTATTAGATGTTTTAAAACCGGTTGATTAATATTTAGATCTTTCAGCCACCTAAATGTCAAAAGATTTATGATATTATTTACAGTCTTCACTCCACCGGAACTTGAGCATTGGTTAAAAGCGCTTAGTCTAAGCTGTCGGAAAATATTCAAAGGACTACATCCGACTTGATACCTAGGATCTCTAAGCTTTTGTGTTACGTGAAATTAGCTAAACTGAGCTTATTCCTTCTTCAAAAAAATATCAGAGATAACGAAGTCGTGGTCTTCAAATTACTTGCTAAGGATTTCGCCCTTGATATGCCTTAACTTTTCCTGTATTCCAGACTAACATCACGAAGGTGCCAATGATTGCCCAGGTTGGCATAAGTCTATCTGCTCATTAGCAACAGTGAGTGCAGGATCAGGGTCCTGCTAGTCTTGTGAAAGTACTTTGCACTTCGAAGGTGCAACGGACATGTCATACCTGCAGACACTGAATGCCCGACCGTCACTGCTACCTTGACGTGGTGGTCGGGCTTGCCTATCGTGATGAACCAATCGAACTATACTGGCTGAAACAATCGTTCCTCAAGGTCCTACCACGCCAGACAGGTTGGTTGAAGAGCGGTAAGACTAAAAGCAGCAAACCCAAGGTCCGAAGGTGAAGTCGTACTGCTGACTGTACAGAGGTGTGACGACAGTAAGGTGTTTCCTTCAGACAACCAGCATAACATCGACGCCACCTTCCCACGAGGAGTGGTGGGGTTAGAAAAGGTCGACCCTAAAATACACAGCTCACCTTGTCCCACGGATATTCGTCTCAGTCGGTAAGGTCTCAACAAGTACAGAGCTAACACAAAAAGGTCGTGTGTGACCGACCTCCAACAGTTGTCCCTTGGGCACCGCAGTCACGCTCTCAGGCCACTAAGACCACTTCTAATCCGATTTCTTTTTCAGGTACCTCTAGAAGAACCCTTCCACGGTGTGGGCAACCGGGAAGTGATAACTGCCCTCATACCTCTAACAGCACTCAACATCACTGTATTCATAATCAATCTCCTTCTTCAATTCCTACTATTCCTTCTACCTTGACTTTCAACACTAAACTTCCTCTTCCGGTTTCCTCCTCAAGTTTCACCATGGCCAACGATTCTAGTGCGCGAAACACTGTCCCAGGTCTACTAAAACCTCGCTCCAAACTACACATTGGAGCCTTCAACGTACGTACTTTAAGTCAAATCGGTCAACAGGCCTCCTTAGCTAAAACCCTAGAATCTCGTACCATTGATGTATGCCGTGCCTCCGAAACACGCATACAAGATCTTAGTGCGGTCATTCACTTGATCTCACCTCACCAAAATGGAGAGCCGATGAGATACAGCCTCCGGGTATCTGGCGACCTGATGGCTAGTTCTCCTGGACTTGCAGGTGTAGGCATAGCACTTAGGACGAGGGCAGAACAAGCACTACTAGAATGGATCCCCGTTAACAGTCGCCTGTGTGCTGTCCGGCTAAATGGCTCCGTAAGAACTCGGAAGGATAGGGACACACGTCGTTGCCTTTTCGTCATTTCTGCCTACTCTCCCACTGACTGCAGCCATGATGAAGTGAAAGATGACTTTTTACAGAAAACTCTCTGAGCTTCTTCAGAAAGCTAAGCGCTCAGACATAGTGCTCGTAGTGGGTGACTTTAATGTCAAATTAGGTAGCTTAAATCAAACAGAAAGACATTTAGGTGGGTATTTTAGTATCCAGGCTCAACAAACAGATAATGGTGATCGTCTGTTGCAACTATGCTCAGACAATCGTTTACTTTTAGCAAGCACTAATTTTAAGCATAAGGAGAGACATCGCCTAACATGGCGACCACCTGCACCAAACCAACGATGAACTCAAATAGACCATATTGCCATCAGTCATCGTTGGAGAGGCTCAACAGAAGATTGTCGCTCGTACTGGAATACATGTTTAGACTCTGATCACGCTTTAACCCCCAAACGCCTTGATACGGCGGAGAGTGGAGGGAGTCCCCTCTCCCCATCTGTTGTCCGGTCTGCATTATTGTGTAAACGTTGAAGGAAGTCAGTTTGAATGGTATACGTGGTCTCAGAAAGACTGGTTCAGTATTCGTATTCGGTGGTAGCATTCACCTTCCGACCAGTCATTGACTTGATATCGTTTAGATAGAACAGGGTTAAAATAAAATATGGAAAACGAGAGTAAAGGAGAATATACAAATGACGTAGTATAAAAAAACAAAAACGAATGTTATCATATAATTGTAAATAAGATTTGTCTGAGCCAGCGTTGAGGCAAGAGAAATTTTTCCAGTCGTAGTTATCATTGATTTATATGGGGGCTGTGATACTGCTCAGGTGCCGAAACAGGTGGTTTTCTTAGGGGGCCACACCCGAAGTCTTTGACGTAAAGGTCTAATGCATAAAGCAGCGCAGCAACGTAAAGAGATGCAGTCCCATGGTAGCCGGCGATCAATAGTAGGCTCGTACGCCATTAGCTTTCTGAGGATCCTGGAGCCCATGTGCACCAATGGTTTGGAATCAGGGTTTTCTCACTCCCCTAGGCGAATCCGCCAACTCGGTTAACGCGCCGGACATTCGCTCTTCGTCCTCTCAATTTCGTAAAGAACACACCCGCCACGAGAAGGCAGTGAGTAGGACTTCCCTGACAGTGGTTGTTTACGCGTGGCCATGTAAGTGTATTTATAGAGGAAAAGCAGACTCTCCACCCTCCGCCGTACCAGGGCGTTTGGAAGCAAGTGCCATGTACCACCGTCAACCTCACCACAGTTTATCTAACTGGGTACACAAATATGTATGTGTTCGCTAACTAATTAGCGTACTCACATCCTGCAAGAGATTTAAATTTTTTAGAGCTTCAAATACTACTAACATCTAAAGATATTTTCTAGTTTGGTGTTTAACCAACCCATTCACATTTTTTGTATATCTTTTCTTATTTTCGTACGAACCGACGCTGTTAGTAGTTCGATATCGCGGTTATGTTTTTGTTTATTTGTTTTCGTCTACATTCTTTTGGGTATTCCAGCTGATAATTCTCAGTCCCTCTCCTTTATCCTCTGTTCGCATAATTTAATGGGTGTGTAGATTACAGTTATTTTCTATCATACTTGTTATATACTTTCAGTACGTAGCGAATTTCAGCATATTATTAAAGCAGCCATTACAGAAGTGCTCAAACTTTTTGACTATCACCGTCAAGAATTAATGTAGGTAATATTTTCTGCCTGTTTTGTCAGTAAACTGCATTTATATGGTTCAAACAACACTACACATGATTACTAATCGCCATTTTTACAGTGTGCAACTTCAGTGCCGTCGTTGTTACCAAAAAAGATTTGCTTAATGGAAAGGAATCATGATAGATTTGATATTCGTCTTCTACATATCCCAAATATGTCACAATCTATACCAAATTCTATTCAATAATCAATTATATAACGTTTCTTTAATATAAGCCTATGCACTACCTTACTGACTGTTTATGTAAGTTAAACAATTTTTGGCCACTTGAATTGTACCTGTTCGGCTCAAGTAATATTACTCTAATCCGCATGAAGTATTCTGGATCAATCATAAATTCTTGTGATTCATGCTGGTCTGATTAATAGTGACTTATGACCTAATTCAGTAGTATATCGGTACAAATTGCTACAATTTCCTTCATCAAATTAAGGAAAAATAAACAACGAAGTAACTATCAATAATAGTAAATTGAAAGGAAGGAAGGAAAAATATAAAAACCAAGTTACAATAAAGTATGAGGTATGTATAATTGAGTTTTATTCATACGCATGTTGGTTTCTAATTTCGAGCATAGGGTGTATATTTTGAATCCTTTACTTTTCATTACGTTTGGCATAAAGAAAAATCATTGTATACTATGTTTTTTCATTTCAGAGCAGACAGTCACTTGCATAATGACTATTCCTGATGAAGTATTTGATCTTGTCTCAAAGGTTTCGAATGGAAATGGAATTATGGAGGATTATGAACGCATTTGTTTGATTTTATCTAATCTGACAGCTACAGAACTGAGTTCTGTTTTTCAAAAATGTGATATTTTAAAAGCATTGATGTCAATTGATTTACATGACAAGTTTGTTTAGTCTACTATGCAATAATCGTTGTTTTGCTTTCAGACAGTCTGCTCAAATTGCAATTAAATTAGCTTCCATTGTATTCTCCCTCATACCTTTATTTGGTTTTGTTCAATCTCACCAAGAAGAATTGCTTTTAATACTTGAATCGACGAAACTCGATTTGATTGAATTCATTTTGAAAAGGGTAATCGCATCCTTATATTTCAGTCATGCATGAAGCTAAGAGCTGGTTTAGTTGAACCTAGTTGTTCAGTATACAATATACCGGAACGCATTTTAATGTCAATAGCTAGATTAGTTCTTCATGACAAACTTTCTTTATCTATGGAAGCCCAAAATTTCCTGATAACTTTGGGTAACATAAAATGAAACATTCTAATCGTATTCTTTAGCTACGAAATGTCCACTTGGTTTAAAAAGCGTTTTAGGGCCCAATGTAGTCGGTACATTAAATCCTCTGTGTTCTAAATCTGAGCATTTAATAAGAGTTTCTGAAGTAAGTTGTCAAAAACACTTTATTTCGTGAATTAAGTTTGCTGTACAGCTAGTTTCCAAACAACCTGAAGTGTTCAAGGATGTTGAAAATTCTGGTTTGTTTCAACCTATTTTGGATGGTTTAAATTCAAGAGATCCTCTAGTCCGCTTGAACTGGTTAGAATTAGGGAAATTGTTAACTATTTCAGAGACGGGCTATCACTTTCTGAATAAACAAGGTGTGTTCTCTAGATTATTGGACGATTTGTATTCTTCTGCTTCGGATCCATTAGTTGATTTGCTACTTCCAGGTAAGTTTGAATACATGGTTTATTTTAGAAGACCCAAGGACTTAGACAGTCTATATAATTTCCGTATAATCAACACACTTGTTAAAATGATTAATCGCTTCATCAGTGTTAAAATCAACGAATCTGCGACACAAAATCTTATCAGTTTACCTCTAGAGTTTTTGCAGGGGCGCAGAATTGTAACTTCAAGTGGTGTTTGACAGGGTTATCCACCATCAGAATTTTTATTTCTTCATAAGCAATCCTTTGGGGATAACGCTTTATTCGTCTAACTTTCTACGGATTCATCCCTAATCAGAAGATTCACTTATCGGCTTAGAACACGTAAATTGGATAGTCGTGTTTGGTAAGGTTACTGATAAACTGTAGCGTTTTAATTGTCCTGAGCAATAATCCAAACTTGTTCGGGATGCATTTCTCTTCCTCTTAGTTCAAAATATTGCTCCACGACTGGATTTTGTCATCCCCTAAATTGATCATGGGGTATAAAATTGCCATTTATTATTATTTTGGAAGTTTTATCACTTCTGGTGAGTTGGTATCTGACAAAATTTGGGCATAGATTCAGAAAGCTAGCTTGGCCTTCAGCAAGATATGCCACTTGTGGCTCAGGCGGAATATCTGTCTCCCAACAAGTGGGTGAGTGTGCTATGCAGCAATTTGATCTGCTTTTTTGTAACCGTGAGGTGCAGTCTTTAAAAAATATCATCCATGCAATGTGAACCATATTTAAACTTCTACACAATATAATCCTTGTTTTATATCAAACGTAAATCTTCTATGCGAATCCCTATCACTGTCTTTTACAGAACCTGTACTATGTATTATCGTTTTTGGTCGCATGCAATTTGTGATTATTCGTTTTTTGAAACTAATAATCTATCAATTTCACCTTTTTTTAAAGGATACATTGGATTTTTCGGTAGTCTTGCTAACCGAGACCCTGATCATTGGTTAGGGTCAAAAAGCGATGGAAAGTTTAAAAATATATTATCAGATGCGGTAGATTATAATGCTATCAATATTTCTATGGTGGCATTTGAATCTATTAGCTGTATAGCGACCACACCAACAGGTCGGATTACCTTAGATAAGTTATTTGGTGAGTATGATTAAAGTTGTTTTGTCTCACTTCATTCTTCAACGTTAACTGTTTGTTTCAATGTACAGTAATACTTGTTTACATGTCAGTTATAATAATAGTCGCTCTATTCAATACTGTATCTTTCGTTACCGTAAGTAAAGTTTTTAATAAATACCCCTTTGTAGCACATATTTAAATTACAAACATTTTTAATAATTCGAAACAAATCCATTTGAAACATTTTCACTCTAATACATGAAGCGATAAATACAGGGTTAATGTTCCATTGAGAATACCATCACCCACTGGGGTTCCTTTTCAACTTGAATACTGCTTTCCACTCCTATCCATCATCACATATAACTATTTCTATTATTAGACAATCGTAAGTAACATTCATGATGACTGATTTCGCACCAATCGTCCAAGTATCTAAACTTGAGAAATCAATGGATCATCTGGTTATTTGTTTCTAGGTTAATCTAGTCAAAATGTTTGAGCTAGAAACGTCATTTTCTTCAAAACAATTACTCACTGTCATAGTTTTTGTCTGAGAAAAACTTAAAAACATTTTTACACCATATCGTACTTACCTGTGCTCGGTAGATAAGTTAAGTGATAATATGATTATCAGTATGTGAACTAGGAGTAAGACAATAACTTATCTACTTGTCAACACAGTACATGTACTATACTCATTTGTTTATTTATCAAAACTTTAAGATTCGTTCAATTTTGATTTTAGCTAAAGGTGGCGCATTCGATAGTGTTTTGAACAAGCTTTTTGTATTTATTTCCAACTCACCAACTGAAATATGCACTAGAGCTGTCGAATGCTATAGTTTTCTTCTACGTCGACCTAATGAGATAGATTCAGAAGGCTTATTTGCCGATGCTATACTTTCTCTTAACTGGGCAATTATTTCCTGTCAAAAAAGCATTGATAAAACAGATTCCAATTCAGTCGAAGATAAAGAATTATTGATTGCTCCACTACTGAAACGCCTTTATTCTCTTGCAACCCAACCATTTTTTGAGGTGCGTGTAGCAGTATTCAAGGCTATCGATGCGATTGTAACACAGGTAAGTTTTGCAGTTTATTGTTCACTTCATTTTTCTGTGTATTCATTTCTATGTATTGATTTAATTTGTTGTGATCATGTACGTGTTTTTTCATTTAGTCATGAACCACCAAAGTAGGCTAAGTGAAGTTGGAATCTGTTGCTTACTGCCTCAGCCACTATATCACTATTCCACACCAGTCACTTGCGTCGTTGAATGAAATACTGAACTTTTAACCCTGAAGTTTAGAGTTTACGGAGAGTATGCCAGCCGACCACCTAATTCAGTCTATAACAAATACAAATGATAAAAACAGGATAGTAAATGTTCTTGTTGTAGCTATATTTCAGTACCCCTATATTCCGTATATCAATCGGCTGAATAACCGTCATTATTATCACCCCCAACGGTGTACAGTTTCCAGAAGCCAAAACGAAGTAATCAGAACAGATTATTCCAAACGCAGTTCAAATTAAACGATCAAGAAGCACACAGTAAGGTAATTTAGTAAAAATAGTTTAACAAGCAAATATGTATGCGTATGTAAATGAGTCAACAAGTGTTTAAGCGGTTTAGACTAATACATAGGTTGTCACATTCAATCAATCATATATGGCAATTTATGCTAACATGATGATATTTATGAAGATATAGTCGAATTATTTCAGACTAGAATAACTCTGCCAAATAGATCATTTCAAGGGCTTAGTCAATTTGGATTTATGCATTAGCTTGTGTGAGGGTAAGACTATTATAACAACATACCCCTGAGGACAAATCATGGTGTCCACGTCCGAAAAACAATAAATACAGTAAACAAGACAGGATACAAGTGGTATACAGAAATGATAATTTTAAATAGAGCGAAAACAAAGAACGTAACAGAATAATCTGAATCCTTTTTATTTCATGGTATCCCAATAGATGCCTACAACCTAAACACAATAGTATTAATCATTAAAAATCAGTCTACATTCTTGATATCACAATATTGGAAATATTCTTATGGATAAGGATTAATAAAACGGTAATAAATATGGAGGAATTATAAAAGTTATTCAAATGGTAAGATATTTATATCAAATGATATAAACCAAAACTTACTCATTCGAAAGAACACTGTCGTCATTTTGCTTTGCTCTGGTGACCATTTTTCGGAATTAATTTTAATTTGGTCTTTAGATAATTCAAATAACCCATCGTGTCAATGAGCAAAATTAACGAAGATTCAGCGAAGAGAAGAGCAAAAATGACAACAGTGTTCTTTCGAACAAGTACGTTTGGTTTACATCATTTGATATAAATATCCTACCATTTGAATAACTTTTATAATTCCTCCATATTTATTACCGTTTTATTAATCCTCATCCATAAGAACATTTCCAATATTGTGATATCAAGAATGTAGACTGATTTTTAATGATTAATACTATTGTGTTTAGGTTGTAGGCATCTGTTGGGATACCATGAAATAAAAAGGATTCAGATTATTCTGTTACGTTCTTTGTTTTCGCTCTATTTAAATTTAATGTATTTAAATGAAATAACGAAATTGACTACAGAATAGTGTGGATTCATTGTACCTCGTTGCTTTCTCTTCAACTAAATACAAGCTAATAAGGTTGATTACTTTAAACTATTAAAATAATTTTAGATTTGAAAATGAATTATCCAACAGTAAGTAACAAGGTGCGTAAGATGTGGATGTTAATATGGTTAGGAATTAAGTTTTGACAGGCCTTTTCTAATGCTAAATGTAACAGTTGTAGAGTATTTCAAAATAATTTTCATAACGCAATAACGTATCTAAAAGGTTTATAAAGAATAAACTAAACTGAGAAAAGCCTGAACTCACTAGATTATCATTATAATAAATTGGATAAGATGAAAAAGAGAGGTCGAAATTCTTTGGCTATTTAGGCAGATGAAGATTATTCAGTTACTCTATTTGAGCACATAGGCTAGATTTAAGCCTTTTAGTTGCTATGGCTCCCGTAAATTTTAATTATTTAGAATTAGGGAGCTTGGTAGTTATTTCGAATGCTTTCATTGCATCCACTTCACATCCCGTCTTCATTAGATTTAGTACTATAGAACTGTGAAGAAAATGTTATCCTTGAAGCTAAAGGTTTTTTGGAGTATATTCAACTAAACGTGTGGATGCCCGTCTTTCTTCCTGTTTTTACAAGTACATGTGAATTGATATGATCAGTTAAAGGTGATACGCGCTAGCTATTTGTCTATCTAAGTTTGTGTCATTGGACATCGCATTGCAGCAGAAATTTGTCCTTCAAAGCTATCTTTAGTCTTTGGTTTTAATCATGATCACGTGGCTCACACTTACCATTCATGTATGGTCTAGCCAAACTACATGAATATTGTGTATCACCTGTCTCCATAATTAATTCTTTGTCATAAATTGACCCGATGGCTAGCTAACAAACTAGAACCAACCCATAAAATGTTGGCTGTATACAGTTTAAGGGATACGTTTTAGTTTGCAACAATTGAAAAATTAAATATATCAAATAAACTTATGGTTTCATATGAAGTATGTTCATCGTTTGCCATTATCTCTTTTGAAAAAATTGATATTATCAGCCAACGCTTACAACACATATCTATACCGCAAATACAACTTAGACAGCTACTATATCTATGCACAGAAAATGTCCACTTCCAATTTCATGGTAATTTATACCGTCAAGAAGACGGTCTGGCTATGGGAATCCTTTCAGCACCAGTCGTAGCTGTTATATTCATTTTAAATATATAAGAACCAAAATTAATGTCCTCTGTCAACGAGATTGGACTTTATGTAAAGTGCGTTGGTGATACTTTCGTGTTGTTCAACGGCATAAATCATGCAAGCCAAATACTTGAAACTTTGAACTAAGTCCATTCCAGCATCCAATTCACATTGGAACATAAGAGAATAAATGTTCCATACCCTAGATCTAAGTATCTCTCGGAGAAATGACGGGACCTGTCAAAAATAAATATATCGAATAAAAAGCGTGGAGTGGGCAATACTTTCATGGCTTTTGTTCTTTAAGTTATAAATACGGATACAAACTTAAGTTACTCATCTTGCACTGCTTTGTACACCTATCACCTTTTTCTTTGTGTGAATAGCCCTGGGGAGTTCGACAAATAACACGACAACCCGGATTTTTCGAATATTTGCTTAATCGTCAAACGGAACTCGGACTTCCAGATAAAATACAACTTATGCAAGCCAAATTAGATATTATGAACAATATGCTGAAAACATACAAAGTATGGAGTTGTAGTGAATATAAATCATTCCAGAATTTGATTGACAGACAACAGTTAAAACTAATACAGCTTTATATAAAAGAAGGATTGTGGGGTGTTGTAAAATCTGAGGCTGCAGTGGCTCTTGAACCTGGTTAATTAATTGATAATGCCGAGAATGTAAACATCTTTTTCTTCTTTTTTGTTGGTTGGCTACTTAGTTGTTGTAATTTTTAACTTCTAGTGATATTATTCACACATCAATTCTTTAAAATAAGAAATTTTTACATAAAATGACTAGCTAGTAAACGCTTCTTCAGGGTATTCGTTGACTGTAGATCAAACAATTGCTAAGCGTATTAGTTCAATAGAAATCTTAAGACAAACTGGTATCAAAACCAATTTATGACACAAATCAATTGAACCTGTGCTGCACCCTAACCAGGGAGGGAGTCGTGTAAGACTAACAGAAACCATTTATGTACAGCTTTCTTTCATACCACGACAGCATGTCATACAATGACCACCTTCGCTTTCTTCAACCGGTCCCAACGTCAGCAAATAATGCACGACGTGGAATTCACTGGGACGACACTCGTAGGACATACCCAAGCCACCGAAGTCCATGTTTCAAAATGGTGACACTAATTAAATTATCGTCGTTGTGCCCCGAATGTACGTTGCCGAATCTCTGCATTACTATCATGATGTTGTCACTGGATGTCAGCAATCATTCTAAGACAGCGATGATCAAACAAACACAGAGAGTCGTCTAATATCCTCAACTCGGAAAGACCAGGTTTCACGAGCATAGAGCAAAACTGCTCTCATCGACGCGTTGTAGATCCGACCTTTTACAGCCAGACTAACATCACGAAGGTGCTAATGATTGCCCAGGTTGGCATAAGTCTATCTGCTCATTAGCAACAGTGAGTGTAGGATCAGGGTCCTGCTAGTCTTGTGAAAGTACTTTGCACTTCGAAGGTGCAACGGACATGTCATACCTGTAGACACTGATTGCATGACTTGGACACCATCGCACAGTAAGACAATATCATCCACATACTCAAGGTCAGGAATTCTTTCTCCATGAAACAGATTCACACCACCATCACGCACATCCATCAGAGCTGTTCTCATAACGTCATCGATGACAAAGTTGAAGAGGAATGATGAAATTAGGCAACCCTACCTAACCTCACTACTTGAATGAAACAGTGAAGAGAGGTGGTTTTATGCCCTCATTCTGTCTGAGTTGTTTCTGTATGGGGCTTTCAAGATATTAATAAGCTTCTCAGACGTACTTTCCTTCAATGCACAATCCCAGAGAACTGTCCTGATGTCAAGAAACGCTACGATTGTTGGCTTGTGATAAGTATGACGGTGTTCTAACATTTGGCAAAGAGTGGAAATATAACCAATACATCATCGACTAGAAAGAAGACTAGCTTGCTCCTCGTAAGTTAATCTTTCTCGAGTTTTGGCCAATCTACGAAATATGACCGAAGCCAAATAGTTTAGACTCAATCGGAAGTAATCTTATCCCCCGATAAATGTTGTGCAAGTGAAATAAACCCTTTTTAATTATAGAGACAACTATCGACGCATTCCAGGATTCGGGAACACAACTTTCTAAACTTTTGCACACAGCTCAGACAGTCTCATGGTTAGGTCACCACTATCCTTAAAATGGGCTGAAGGTAAGTCTGGTGAATAAAGTACAAAGTCGAACACGAACTGTAGTTAGGACGCGTATATTTCAAACATTAATTTGAGCAGGCTGACTAAACATGTAAATATGGTTGTTGAATAGACGCAGATAAGAGATAGTTCAAATACGAATCACCTGTGTATGTTAAATAGACAACGCACAGATTACAGATAAGGGGGACAGACATGCACTCATACATGTATAATAACGTCCGTTAACAGTGAATAATTAACAAGAACGAACAACAAAGTTATATATAGTAGATCACGAAATACGTAGTCAGCTTAGAATGACTAGTCTTTCCAAAAGTTAGGACAAATTCACAAAGGCGTTAATAAAGTTTCTAGACAAGTCACTAAATAATCGTCTCATTAATTAAATGGAAAACTCGCAGACAATGCATTTCTAGTTCCTTTATAGGCGAATTATTTTCATTGACATTATCTCTCCCGCTTGTGTCAAAAAGATAGGATCACAAGGATTATTACTCCAACTAAAACGTCAGTCAGATACATGTTTAGTAGTTGTCCTACCTACAGTTGTCTGGACAAGTTCATGAAATTTACAAATGTATTCACACTTAATAGGTTTGTCTCTTAGGTTCCAATTTTTAAGTATAAAACTGAAGTACACACCTGACAAGCTTGATTAAGATTGACTCCACTTATTGACATCCATTAGCGGTATATATATTATCAGAATCTAGACTCTACTTGAACAGTTGACCTAGATTTCACTCTAAAAAACGGTAGTCGATCGGCTGATACCTTTACATAATGGTGATTCTACGAAATTTTTGCGAATTCACTTGTCTATTGTTGTATGTGTTTATGGTGATCATACACTGACAACTACAAATGAAAAATGAATCATATATTGGAAAAATATATATTTACAAGTTATTTCCAATCTGATAATATTCAATCTTCAGCAACTTTTCTCTTTTTATTGTTATTTTTATTATCTGGTTGACGTTTTCGCTTGAGAACCCTCACTTTTTGACTGTTCTTTGGTGAAGGCACTGTTTTAATCGTTGGCTTAGATTTATTAGCATTATTCTTAAGAGACTTCTTTTTCGCGTTGACTTCATTTCGTTTTGGTCCAGTTGTTTTATTCGTCGGTTCCTTTTTCATTAAGGCTTTTTCTTTACGCTTCTGTTGACGTTGTTTCTTGCGTTCCATTTTAAGACGCAATCTTTCTTGTCGACTTTCAGATTCATTAAACACGCTTTAATAAAGAGCCAGAAAAGAAAAATGATGGATGTCGCATACATCGGGATTGAGAATAAAGCAAAAATAAGAACTGCGAAAAATGAAACTCAGCATTGTTGATGTTACGTCCTCTGCTTAGTTACGGTAGAATACGATACACAACCAACGGCACTCGAACGTGTACAACACCAGATTAGAAGATAGAAGCAAGGGGTGGTTATTGGATAAGAATCAAAAATGCCTGACAAGCATGAGTATTTATAGTTATTAGTATTGGCTATGACATTGTAATTCAGCCAATCCCCAAGAAGGCAAGTTATGCTGTCGTCCAATTGTAACATATCACGTTGATATTCTAGAAGGCCCTACCAGGTTCTGATTGAACGAAATCTCTTCAACTTCTTTAAAGCCTTTGGAGGCTTCGTCGTGTTTGTTGAGGCCGCTCCGACAGTTGATACAGTCAAACGCCGCGGTAAAAATAAGATAAATAAATGCCGATACAATCAAAGTGATTTGCTAGCTAAACGGCAGACTTAACAGTGACGTATGTAAATCAGGAGTCTTAGGCAGGTGTTTTTCCTGAAATAAGCTACAATCTACAGGTTACATAAAATTGGTTAGATTGAGAAAGTGGATGAAGTAAGTTTTAATGTAGACAGCCTAGTAGTTGTCAACCAATATTTAAAATTTATTTAATAAAATCGCAAATGACTAATTTATATGAAATCATAATAATAGGTGTGAAATTTTTCGACTCACCCCGATTTACGATTGTTCTCTTTCAACAAGTTTAAAAAGCGTCGTGCTGCAGATCTAATAGGCTTTTGTGTCGATGGAAATTTCCCTAGAAGCTTAACAATGTCATCTTGAAGAAACTAAATAAGAAAAAGCAAACAAACGGTTTTTTTCAATATACAACTTTCCTGTTTTCACTTTATTAAATGTATAATCATGACTGATAACCAAAGGAGTTGCTCAAGAGAATGATATCATCTAATTGTGTATCTTTAAACCGCCGTGCTCAGAGAACGCTATTTCAACAAAATCTATAGCAGTTATAGGCAGATGGAATCGAACTACATCAGAACATTTTTTGAGAAACGAAACAAAACTCACGGAATCACAGCTACATTTTAATAATGTAATAAGTTAAATGTCGAGAGATAACGGAGATAAGATATTCTTTATTAAAGTAGGTTATAGTAAGAAAATCAAACGGACGTACGGGATGCTCACCTGCGCAAGCTACACGTCTTAAATTGTTGATACATAGATTATGCTCTTATGAATACTTAATTCAGCTGTATAATTAAAACAAATTTAGATAGACGAGTCTAAATGGCCATCGAGGATGGAAACAAACGTCAGTCGAGCCGTATAAAAGTTTTCTCAGTTCTCTTGATGTCATATTGCATTGGTATTGTTGCTTGTCAAATTTCTCGTACCTTATTTTTCAAAATTTGGCTATATTAAGAACCACTACAACAAATATAAACTTTTGCAGCGTAACTATGAATATTATAATTAACGATAAGAATTCAGTTATTGAATATTTTGAGTTTTAGCTAAGTGGTTCGAATCCCAGTTGATTCGAGCAAGCGGTTGGTATTAATAGTTTTAAACAAACATTTAATTAACATCCATAATAAATCTGAAAAGTCAAAAAATTAGCCGAAACTTTCGTGGTTTCACGATAACTAAAATTCCCACTTAGAAAAAATATTGATAGGACGAAGAAACATTTCTTTTTAGTCAGTTTTTCATTATGTCTCTACACTGACGCTAATGTATGTTTTACAATGAAAATAAAATTGGTAACGGTCAAGTAGTTGTAGGTTAGACAACAAGGTAAATTCAAGAGTTTATGAAAATAATCATCAACGAATGAAGAAGTAATTAAAAGATAAGATGGATGAAGTAAGTTATATTCGAATGCATTAATTAGTAAAGTATTTGGAAATATACAGTTATGGGATTGACATATTACATGTGTAGTGAGAGGACTGACCGGATTCTGATAAGAAGTTGCGTGACGGTAGAGATTGCAATGTTGCGGCTGTGTAAGAGAATGAAACAAAAGGGAACTTGAATAGGACATTAGTGAATTATTTGTAACCCAGTCAAGTATTCGTTCTGTTGATGGCCGAGGTAGAGAGATGTACGAATTGCTTCTAGTTTGTATGCATAAACCATACAGAAAATTCAGTGGGATATAATGGAATACTCGGGAGGTTATATTTGCTTTTATTAAGATCATGAACCGATCAATGTTAGAACACCGCCGTTTCATCCTAGTATGGAACCCCTCAACAACGCGCACCCACTACTCCACACGCAGGACTCGGCCATCCAGTGCTTCCAGGTTCTCCGTGGTCTAACGTTGGTCGGTTCATGATGTCAATAAAAACTCAAAATTCTCTATAATCATATATTGATGGTCATATTTATGTCTATTTGACATCCTCGATCAGCTAAACAGAGATCTGAATCAACTTTAATTGCACTTTGTCCAACCAAGCAAGTGTTTGGAAATTCGAAAACGAAACTGCCCAATGTCTAACCATTGCATTTTAGTGACTAGTGTCATTTTTAAGTTACGATCATCATCAAAGAAAATGAACTAGGAATAGAGTTTGAAAACAGTAGATGTTTAATTAATTGATAATAACTATGTAACTCCACTACTAAGTACGCTTTTTGCACTAGATTTGGAGTCACACTTTTGGTGTGAACGGAAGTAATACCATCAATTTAGAGGTATAAAGGAGGAATTCGCCTTTGGTACAAACGAAAAACAGGTACACATACCCTCACAGTTTGTATAATAATGGATGCTAAGAATAGGTAGCAAATAGCACTAGGTATCAAGTTATAGGAGCAGGTGCATGAATAGAGTATACGTAAAAATCCCTTAATGATAACAATAATAAACTATATCAGCTTACCGCAGACAAAGCGTTTTCATCAAGTTTTACAATACACACAAGTAGTTCGAACAAGGCTAACGATAACTTTAGACGGTTGTACCAGACGTTGTGATTTACTGAACTTTGGCTAGCTTTCTCGGTTATTTGCAACAATTCAGCTAATTTGACACTAAGTTTCCTTGACATTTTCTTAACCTTTAACTCATTTTTGGTTGACTTGAACATATGAGTAACTATTTGGAACAAATTAACGAGATTACAACTTTCGAAACCATTAATTTCAACTTCGCGAATATCATTTAAACTATCGATTATTTTTTCGCATGCTTTCACAGTAGTTTCGACAAGCAATTTTGAGGCCTTGTGTGCAAATGTCTAGTGGATTTTGAAATAAAATTGTACATTAAATGAACAAGAAAAATCCAGTGAAATCGTACAGTACATAAAAAAGTATGAGTGAACATTCTTAAAATAAGCAAATTTATGTTGATGACGATCAGAACAACTTTATCTGACTATGCAGATAATATTAAAGTCTATTATTTCTACTGATAGGAATTCTACGGCTCTTTGTTGATGCAAGTGATCTAAGGAATGTACGGGTTTTGAAAAAATACAATTTAAGATGATGTATCCTAACCAAGTGACTTTACTCACTTAAAAGCAGCATGAAACATGCAGTTGATTTACAACTCAGTGTAATAACAACTAATTTCACATCAACTACGTCTTCTCATTGCTCTATTGAAATTTACAGAAACTAATTGCTTTAATTTCTTTGTGTTATATTTGAGGTTATTTACGTGACTCCAAACAAACCTGTTCGACCAAATAATTCAGAATAGGATATGAATGCCGAAAATTACTTACAAATCCGGAAAGAAGATCGTACAAATAATGAAGTTGACCATTTTAATGCAATTCAGAGACGTCCATGTCCATCTAATATGCCGATTTAAGGCCGGTAAGGTAGTGATCAGCTCGTACAATAAAGTGATGTCTTACCAACCAAACCATTATTACAGTGATCTGGTGTACTTCATACGACGAGTTCATTTCATAAACAAGAGATTTCAAAGTTACTTCCAATATACTTTATCAGTGTGTTGAAATTACCACTAAACAATAACTAAGTCTGAACATTTGACCTTTCAAAAAACCATTGACAAGTTTAGATTTTAAAAAATCACATAATCCCAAGTGAATTGCAATCGGTAAGTGCTCTTAGAGAGATTACATAGACATCGTCATGAGTCTACATTTTTCTGGCATTCTGTAGAACCATTCAGTCAAACAAGGTATCGGCAACAATAAAACTGGTATTTAGTAAAGTAGGTGTGCAGCCTTGAAACGTAAGGTTGCTCTCACACAAAAGGGCTAAGTATTGAATATCCAAACCCGCAGAGTGAATTCCAATGATTTATCAAGTGCATATCGAAATCTGGATATTTTATGCATATATATATTACTCGAGATGCCAGAGTGGTTTTCCAGCAGATCTGATTTAATGTTCGTATATTAAAAGACATAACATTAAAGCGGAAATATGGATTCAGCGTCCAAGAAAGAAAACTCGTAGTTCCGCAATATAAAGTTTCAGATCAATTCCCAAGACTGTGACTCATGTTTAGACATTCACTTTCGGCTAAAATAAGTGGAAGGATTTCTTTTTGATCAGCCTAATGAGATTTGTACCGTTAACCAGGTGCTCATCAAATAAGTGTTTCTCATAAATTAATAAGCCAGTTATATCTCTGGACTGTTTTTTTTTTTTCTAGATATACTTCCTTACAAACTGCTTTGGTTTCCCAATATATATTACCTGTATAAAGTGCATAGAAACATATGAATATGAATGTCCATTATTTATCTAAACAGATAGTAAGTCAATATAGGGTTTACCAATGCAAGTTCGCTTGACTATTTTGATTTGCTCACAACCAAAGGATAACAAGTACACTTATTGGCTTAGTCTCCATAATACAAAATGAAATTATCAACAATAAATGAAGGCTCCTCTTCAATATGAACTCACTTGGCAGTGACTTAGAAGATTAGGGAATAGCGTAGATTGATGGTTAGTATTACTTAAAATCTCATGAAGTTGTTCTAATAAATAATCAGACAATGGTGATTCCAAATCCGGAAATTCTGTTTTTAACGGTTTGATACTTCGATACTGTACAGAAATAATACAAAAACACATTTTTAAGAGGTATTTGTAAATTACATAGTAAATAGTTGACGTAAAAATGGGCTATTTCCTAAAAGCGATTGTAGAAACTTACAATAAATTCTATAATGATGGATAATAATTCTGTAAACAATTGAGTTCTATCCGCTGAAAAAAAAGAAAGGAAAAGAGAAGAATAAATGATTAGAAAATTAGCTCTTTACTTCTTTTATTTAATACAGACAAAATTGGATGCACTTGAGCACCAAAAACAATATGTACCATACAAAAATATCAATCGTCACGTTTTTGGCTTGCACATTATTAAAATGCTGGAGAGTACTGCTGTCAAGTTTCTTACGTAAAATATGATTCGGAATAAGATAAATATATTTTGATGGTTTATGTATGATTTATTCATTTAGTTAATAAAGCTGGACTATCTGAACTGATTTAGCTTACAAGCTCCGTTCTTTCTGTACAACATACAGATATTTCCTTATTAAATGAAAATATATAATACACGTTTTAGTATGGTTAGTCACTCCCATATATTTACAAATATTAGGCATAAATAAGATACAGAAACGAAGTATTAACTGATTAATAGATTATGTCACGAAAACACTACCCGCACCTGGGAAACTGGATAATTTGTAGCTAACTAAACGAATAATTGCAGAAGTTTTAGTTACTTTTTGAGGATACATCGAAAAAATACCTACTCGTTTTAGCCGCATCTATAAGAGAATGTACAGCTTTCTTCAAGTAAACATGTTGATCAAGGTTCTTGAGAGATTCTATAAATTCGGACTGAGTTTTTTGCGACCTGAAACGCAACTTTCTCGCAACAAGTATTATGCTTGACAGTGGAGGTATATCACCATATTTAGCAACAAAACTTGTTTTTCTCTTTTTCTGGTTGATTTTTCTGTTTGAGCTTAAATCGTTTCGTGATTTTGCTGTTTCATATTCAATGGATCCTTTGCCAATATCAAGCACAAGATCAAGAGCGGGCTGTAAAATAAAAACAAAAAGGTTCTAGTTTTTATCATAAGAAATTGCTGCATGATGGAGCTACATTTATAGTGACCAGAGAAAAACACATGATTAAAGGACAAGAATTTTTCTTGGGGTAAAATATTATGCACGTAAAAGCTAGGGGTGGCTAAACCAAAACGTGGCATTAGTTCATAAAGCCATTGACAGTTGGTCTGATTCATGTTAATAGATTCAGACTACCTGGTTAGGGTCTGCGTAGTAACCGCGACTAATGATTCGAAACTTTGGGTAACATGGCTCAGATTCATCTATTCTGTATCTTCCGTTCTTGAATTTGAATGTCCTTCCATCCATGCCTCTCCAATCTGTCTTTCCAAACCATATTCTCAAGGTTTAGTCTTTCTTTTCATTACTTTTTACTACATTATTTCGATCTCTGGTTATTTTCATCTTATCGTGCTAATCACGTATAGTGGATTGGGCCAACGTATATTTACATTGATGATGTCTGTCTGTCTATCTATAAACGCAGAGAAAAGAAATATTCGCTTTCAATGTTCCCAAAACAATTAAGGTTTGATCACTGGTTTTTCCCGAAACATTACGTTTGAATAAGTCAACAAAGCAATGAAGAATTTAGCAAAATAAAGTGTTTAGAACAATAACAATTTATTCATTAAGACCTACTAAGACAAGTTTGGATTCGGAACTATACTGTAGAATACATTCAATCAAATCGAAACATCTAAAATACACAAAAGGATATAATTATCAATAAGTCATTTTAAGTACACATAAAAGGTAAACAATTTACGAAAAAAAATATCTAGTAACAACTGAAGCAAGCATCTAATCTGTTTGACACTGGTTTTCCAGTGCAGCTCATTTAACACGCTGATTTATATAATTAAATTTAAATACCATGTTTGGTGTGAGGACTAGTGATATTATATAGCTGTTAGTACTTGATATGACGAGACAAGAATTAAACCTAGTTAGGCGTCAATTCCAGTGGAGAGTGGATGAATTACAGTTCCTGCAACCTGCAATTGTTTGTTCACTTAATACATTTGATCATGTATATTCTTGTGCTTAGGTTTTTGTATATAACTGTGTTTTGTTAAGAAACTATTCTACTGATCAGACATCTCTTTTTCTAATGTCAGTTTAATTCGGTGCTTACGTCGATACTTCGGTCTCTTAAATATCAAACACCTGGCCATATTGCATCACTGCATATTACCGAGCGACTAGAACACTTCATCTATTAGTTTTACAATCCCTTAACACCTTTTTCACTACAAATGAAAAAGACTGATTCAAAACAGCATCAGAGTAGATGAAGTGGGAATCAACCGTTATCTAATGGCTGGAAATTGAGCTACTTCAGTAAAAATTCCTCTATTTAACACTGCCGAGTTTAATGTGAAAAATGTAATTATCAAATAAATAACTGGTGATTTGCAAGTAAAAAGAAATAATCATTTGATTACTTCATTTTCAATTCACCAACTGAACGAGCTTGATCAGCAACTATTTGCTGGGGTTTACGCATATGGATACGGAATGCAGCTGCCAAAGCTTCATCACGTTCAAACATCTCAGCATCTGTGAAGTCCCGGCAATTGTTATCGTTATTTTCACTATCTAATGCAGCTGGACCAAGTGCATCACGTACACTATTTTTAATTTGATTAAGTTCATCTTCATCGATATCAATCTCTTCTTCAACTCCATCAGAGTCTGAATCATCTGAGGCTAAAATATTGACAATATTACTATCAATAAAAAATATAAACTACGCAAACGTGATAATCATTCATAAAAAGAATAACTTTATGACATAGAAAGGAAACGGTTTTTTCTTTAAATTTCAGAAATCTTAGTTTGTTCTTTTAGAGCTTAGATACACGACTATTTTAATTCTGTTTACTTCTTATTATACTCAGGTTTATTTTAAATTATTGTTACTGCAACCGACATCTAATGCCCACATGTAAGAAGTATAACGTAAACCGTAGTCATTTTAAATAGCGAATTTCCTCAAAAAATCATATGTTTTATGCAAAATTAAACAGTAGTTTTGTACGATCTGAAAATCATATATTAAATTCATCATTTACAACATATCTTCCTTCAGTTGTCTCTTATATACTTCATTCTTCCGATCCTGTTTTCATTTCAACTGCTCTTCGCATTGCTTCCTCGTCTTCTTAATTAACTCTTCTGCTGACAAGTATTCTGCTTCCAATTCCTGCTACATACTGTCTGTCCGCATAAGTAGTGCACACCACACTGTAAGCTTGTAAAGGTCAAATATCGTCATCGTAAAATATGTAACCCTCTCATGATGTAGACTGTCAATAGTCACAAACAGGTCAGTGGTGAGTTGGATACCGGTACTATGATAAATGTTCGTGTATATTTCATGGACCACCTGATGTGTTACTGAAATTTAATTTCTCATTCTAAGTTCTTCCTGTAAGCTATCGCGGATGGATCTATTTTAAGTGATGCCTTAGTTAACACATTTACACAGTATGAGTTTACCGGGAGTGTTCAATATGGATTTACATAATAATACAGCTGTTCAGTGTTGCCAGTTTCAAGATTTGTATTTGACATCAGCAAGCATTAAAGAATAAAACCAAGTATTTTTAGAAGGATTTACCATACAAGGTACGTAAAACTAGCTGATTTCCAATATAAAAGTGATTTATATGATTTTTTTAAGAATCAAAACTTGGTACTAAAGTATGTTGCGCAGTTCATATCAAAAAATTCAAAAACGAGTCCTCCTATAACCACGAATAGTTTCTCCTCAAAATTAAGACTCCTCATACAATCAAGTTGTTCCTTTCAATGTGAAGTGGAAATTGCAAGCTTTATTAGTGCTAGTGAAATAATTGGTTCCAAATCGGGGACTGGCCTTAAATAAATATTGAAGAACAGCACTTAGTCTTCAAAACAAATAAGGCAATCTGATGCACAATAAATCATATAAGCACGGTTACCTACCCATGATACCTTTAATGAAATCACAATAGCTCACTAAGTTGCACCACATAAGCCCATAGACGAAAACGTCAGATAAATAAACCCAAAATAGTAATGACTACTAACCGAATCCCTGGATAACTCAAGTGTGTTTGATTTTACAACTGTCATGAATAACTTGGCTAAATAGACTTTCATGGAATGTTGGAAACAAAAGGTCATAAAAAGAAATATGTTGAACCAAAATTCAAAAGATCAATCATGTAAAACTAACTATCTTGTGAGTTTCCCTCTTGATTAGCAATCTTTTCTTCATCTTCAACTGGGGCGGTTTCGTCTTCAAAATCATCAATTGGGATAGACAACTCCTTAGGCTGTACTAATTTTGTCGAATTGAACAACGAAAAATGAACTAAATCTTCCGTCTCTGAGTCGTCAACTTCGTCCTCATCATGCTTTGCACGGCCAGCTTGTTTTGTTGACCGTGTCTTGAGTATATCACCAATCAGTTTCAGGCAGGAAGGATATTCTCCACCTGAATTAATGGTACTTATAAATGCCTTTCCCAAAATCATTTTCTTAAATGTTAGACGGGTGACAGAGCGTAACATGTGGACGGGAAAGGAAAGAGCACTTAGAATCACATCAGTAAGCACTTCCGACCAATGGGGACCTTCAAATACGGTATTCGCTAAACGCCTTTTTCTGCATTCAATCAAGTCGTTCAAGATTTCAAACGTGTCTACAAACAAAAGAGGAAATAAAGGTATGAAAACAAATAAAAGAATCCCATCATACCTTAAATTTAATGTGTAACAGTTACGGGAAAGTGACGGCTAACAGAACCTCTCAAAAATCCTGTTTTTACAAATTATACGTAGACCCCACTTTGAAACAAATATATTTTATTAGGTTCATTTGTTCACAGAATACAACCCTCAAAGTGCAGTTTAACAATATGATCCAAGCCTTCACAGCGTATTAAAAGTACGTTCCTTTTATGATACGTGTCTACGTCTTCGAGAAACACTCCTAGGATTAATTTGGTATTGCTTGTTTGAATCTTCCCATTGGTGTTTAGGACTGCAATTGATCAGTCTCTTATTGACGTATGTGCACCCTGTGCGGATTGCCTCAATATTGCCTTAATTTACAGGGCTATCAGGACTCCGTAGCTAAGTGGATAACGCGACGGCGTTTGAAGCGAACGTTGGACATCAACTCTGGGATGCAGGTACATCCAGCTGACGAGTCCCAAATACGACGAAACGCGCATCCTGGATTCCACTGCTAGCTACCAACCATCTTCATTTCTAGAATATTTTGAAAGTATGCACTTTAACCGAATCTATCTTAATGGGATACATCTAATTAAAATTCAGAAGTTGATAATTGATGATTTCTGATGTAGAATTCATTAGGATCATTATGTATCATTATAATGAAAAGAAAATCCTGAATACAAGGCTTATATGGCCATACTATTTGTGCAGAATGAGAATTGTAGTTTCTATAAATTGATTCGATCGTGTAAATTTATGAGACTCTGGTGTAGAATTAGGTTTATCCCTTCAAACAGGGCATGCGGAAAAAAAAATATGATTGAATATAAGGTACGTTAAAAAAACATCGCTCTAAAAGATCAGTAGGCGCACAAAGGAGAGAATCCTATTCTATATCAAAACCAAATTTACTAATTACAGTCAAAGATTAGGATGTAAAATCACTGATATTTGAATAGCGAAACTGAAAACTTCGTCCCTCTAAAAGACAAGTTAAATAATAATTAATTTACAGTTTATGTGATTTTATAAATTTTCAATGCAAGAATAAGCTTTGTTCAGTTCTTATTGGATATATGCAATCCCCAAATACAACTAAGAGAAAAGAAATCAATATCGATTAAGATGAGCTCTCGTCAAATTAAGTTATTCAGTGTGAACTATGATTATGAACTTTCAATTCAGCTTTACCTTGATTTGTATTTAGTGAAGAATACCCAGTTCAAAAATTCTAACCATTCTAATTGACGTATGACCGATTAACATGCTTGAATTTCCAATGATTGGTATACTAGTGTCATCATCAAAAAGCTTTCATTACTACACTGGTCTATTTCCTCTAGTTAGGTGAGGGGGGGGAGAAGAGAACAGAGGTAGTTCTGTTCACTTACTGAAGTCAGAGTAGCGATACCTCAGCATGGCGTATAGACGTATCAGTTCTCACCAAATGTCTTATGATCTACTAGCTAATTCAGTCATCACAACTGAACGTTTCTCCTTAATGGTTAATTGTCCCATATACACGTACGTCAACATTAAAATACCGAATTTCGCGAGTGTATCTCACCTTCGATCGGCATGGAGAGAGAAAAAACAGAAAAAGCTCCGCACGTTAACAGTATGTACTGATCCAACTGATCCTCAGAAACTGCTTTTTGGAGGATTTTAAGGCATCCTTTCAACGAATCCAGACAAAGACCAATATCTGTGTTAGGAGAATGTGTGGACATAGCCCTAGTACATTGTGGGACGGCATTTTGAAGTAGGGATACACAATGTCTAATTATGTCCATATTTGTAATGTTCTTGATAGTCTCCTGGCCAGAGTGTTTATTGATCCTAGCTGCTTGCAATATCATACAATCTAATATCCCAAATAAAACACCCCAGCAAAATTTGGCAACATTTGTTGAGATAGATGTCCTCAAAGCGGTGTTATCAACCTTCAATGAATAAGTCAAACCAATAGTTAGTAGGAACTCCAGAATCTGACTGAGCAATTCAGTTCCTTCCATGTATCTGAATTTTAGGATTGTGTTTACAACTATCTGCAAGTGCTTGATTACAAAGCATCGAATAGCATCATGATCTAAGTCAAGTGATTGGATTTGACTTGAATTCTTTAAACCACGTATGTTGCGTATATTCTTGTGTGAATACTGAACCTCAGTATTGATAAAAGCACTCGTTAACTGTTTAACGTACAATTGAAGAGTATCTAACGATAGTGACGATGGTGCAGAATCAAAAATAATCTGCAAATTGGAAAAATCATTATGTCAAGCAAAAATAAACAATTTTGTAATCCAACAACCTAAACAATGAGTTTTCAGAGTCGGTATCTACAGTGAAATCATGTATACCATTTCCTTATAGAACATACTTGGAGAAAACCAAATCATATAGGAAATGGTACATTATTTACTACACTAAATAAATCCTGGCCGAAATTACGGAACACTAAACTTTTTCCAATTTCTTTGAGTCCAATATTAATAAATAGTCTATTGGCTAAGGGAACGAGTCGCTTAGTAACTACCCGTTGAGAGAAGACTTTTGGGATAAGGTTAAAGGCATTATGATCTATTAACGATACACGAATTGACCAAATTGCTTATACACGATAAGATTTTGTATTTTATTTACAGGTGATAAGTAGCTTCTTGGATCTTGTAAACATTTATAAAAAGATAAATTTTGAGAGCGCTTTTTATCAATGTAGCCTACTAATAAAAAAGGTCGAAGTAGGCAGTTTATTGGGTCAGAATACACATATCAACCTTCCCGCTCAATTCATAACTTTAATAATTCACGAAATCAACTCGTCTTAAAGTCTGTGTCACTGTGTCTCCCTGTTTGTAGCAGGTTATAGATAAAAACACCCAAATACTAAATTGTATTCAAAGGGACAAACTATAAATAGACACCTTACATGATGGATAGTTCATTTACTAGTTACATTTTATGCAAACATTTTAGCTCATCATCAGTCGTTTCATTTTATGAATCACTATAACAATTACTGTTTACATTGCTTTATGAGAGCTAGCCACTAGTACTTATCCATTTCTGTAGCTTGAAAATCAGCTAGTTGGACGGAGACCTTTACTTTGAGTTCAATCTTCTCGATGTGTATAATGAGTTGTAAAATGACTCAAAGTCTTTGAAGTAAAGTGCCTACAAGTAAAAGTAGTAGACACGTATTAACGGATCTTAGTGATAGCAAGTTGTGCAGGTACAAAATGCGACAATACATTCATGTTGATATTAAATATAAACCATTCGTTTAGTCATCTTTTTGAAAGATTCATGACTCAGAAATATAGAGAAACTGTTAGTGCGTTCTTGAAGTTGTTTACAGCAACTAAAAAGTTCTATCTGATCAATAACCATAAAGTATAATATAAATGCTACTATATAAACATACGGATAATGCAAAATTTGCTAACCTGACATGGCTTAGGGGAGCTAGAGTCGCAAAAGAAGTCAAGTAGTGGGTAGTTTAAAGCAATTGATTTCAACAGACGGTCTGGAGACATAGAAACCGTAGATTTCTGGAGATTTTCGCCAACATTCGTGGAGCCAATAATCTTATCCATCATCACTCTTAGTAAATGGGAGACTTGAGGGAAATAACCGTACTTGCAATCTGATAATTGCTTGCTGAAGCCCTCAAAAACATCACTAGATAAGACGAAATCAAACTTTTCCTTCCCATTACAAATAATGTGAACGACAATTTGCAAAAATCGAAAAGTATTTTTGACTTTATTGGCTTTAGAACATAAGGTCGCTGTAAGAAAAAAGGATAATTAGGGGTTAGCAAATCAATAAAATGACATCCCAATATTATTCGCCAAAAGATTGCTCCCATCAGCTTTTAAAGTACTACAAATTAATCGAACAAATTACAGCACCGTAAAGACGCCAGTCGAAAATTTGCAATCCAAACAAAATGAGACACAGTTGCCCAACTGCTGATTGGAAATAACCAATACTTCATTATAAGCAACTAATGGCGATGATTGTCACCATGATCATTTGATCATAATCTTGTTTTTAAGAAAATCTACAAAAATAGTTCGATACCAGACATTCATAGACAGCCTATCTCATGTAGCCCTTATAGTTTTGTAATAGATTATCAAGAATTTAGAAAATACCGATTCAAGCCCAAGTTACCACAGAAACACAATTCCTTAAACCAAGTATTCAAAGTGAAAAGCCTCAGTAATATGAACGACAAATGATTGTGTTAACGATAACTGACGCTCTTCTGTCTGGGTTTGTCTTGTTTGTTTATATATGTGACCAGGAGAAACAGATGATTGAAGCACTTTGTAGTATAGGACTCTATTTTGACTATCATTAATTATTTTTTTAGTTTTCATCATGATAGCGATTACTATGAAAAGTCTTTGCAGTTTAAGGAATTTTTTCAGACTTAAGCCAACGTATGGAGTTTGCAAAGTAAAATCTCTGACCTAGTGAAATGAAGCTTTCATTAGCATGTTGAAACTTCCAAGACCCGGAGTTAGTAACAAATTGAACAGTGTTTCGAAAACCAAAAATGTGGTATACAAATGACATACTCATCTCACGTTTTAGAGATTCGAATGCAAGTTTTAAATGGTGAGTTGATTGATAAACAACCTATCTTGGTGACGATTTACAATCGGATCCTCTGATGCTTGATAATCCAACGGTAGGTTACTACTGATTTACGAATGCAAGCATAGAAGCAGATTTAATAATAAGAAATATGCTCAGCTAGATTCAAGTTAGAAGTCACGAAGTCATTATGAGATTAGATTGTTAAGAAAATTACGAAAGCCCTGAGTATATGTTGGCAGTTGAGATGGATCACTGATATTTAGAAAGCAAAAGACTACAACACAGTCCAGAGACTCAGACGATACGGCAAATGTAAAACTGAAGTAAACTGGGTTTATTCTAATGGTTTAAACGACAACTTGGACAATCCACTACATCAACTAAGTTGGATTTTATGGCAATGTCCTACAGAAATAAAAGTAATTGGCCGGTGTATTCAACTAAATCTCACCGCAAACATAACAGTCCTATATTTAAGTAGAAACTAACCAGTTTATAGTTTTTAAAAACACTATGTTAACTAGGAAACCCGTTCCACCAACAATATATTTTCATAATACTCTGTATTAAAACATCGATGAAGGTTTAACAGACTCATAGGTGTGGATTATGGGATGTCACTTTAGCCAGCTTATCCACATGCATAGGAAATCGTTAGGTCCAAATGCTCACCTTTGACAGAATCCCAAACGGTACTCAGGACGTTGCGCTTTAAGACTTCATCGATTAACCGCATCACGATGGCATCGTGAGAATGCTTGCTAGATAAAATTAACTTGAAAGGTTCTTACAAGAATTCCAAATAAAAGCTTCCTACGATACTGCTTCTCAGATATATTGAACGGCGGAATATCTAGCTTCTGAAGACGTTTCTGAAAGTGCAATCATATTTATGGATTTAGTACCTGAAAGCGATGCTGAAATGACAGAATGACCAGCAAGAGTTCGCCAGTGATATCCGAGTTTGAAGACATTAGGTTTTGATAAGTTTCTTTTAAAAAACAACTTAAGTTTGTGATTAAATGTTTCGGTGCCTAATAATTGTATATTAACGACTCAAACAGATTACTTGAAGACTCATTTCTGATATTGCTAAATATGCAGCAGCTCTATGATGAGTGGATTTCGTCAACAGGACAATATGTTGAAGCAATGTTTTAGCGAACTCGTCATCAATCTGTACTTAGTGACGACAAACATAACGTACCTCCTTTATTCTACCAGATGCACAAAGCACTCTTGTGCATGCTAAGTACGCCAGTTTCACAGATGAACGTTCCTGGATTTCCTATTAAAGAAATACTTGCTACTTACATTTTGAGTGGACGGCTCTGAGGCAAAAATTTGAACACTCATGGATTCCGCTAGTTCTTTGGTTGAAGTTTCCGTTGGAAAATCCTTGAGGAAACGTATAAGACATTGCTCATAGCTGGACCTTGTAGACTCCTCAAATGACTTCAGACCTTTAACAAGCCTTTGCCTTGTATACGTGAAGTAAGTGGTTTTCACCTAGTCTATTTAATTTGATTGGATCAACCTACTTCATCCGTTTTACCACTTAGCAAAGTTACCAGCTTGTTAGAAGATTCTATTCTTTGTTTTTCATCTCGCGCTGATAATCCCCAAAACAGATCCAAAAAAGCACGGTCAGTCTGCATAACGTGACACCCTGAGTCGTGACCTTTAAAAACAAATTTGTCATCAATTCTAAAAGGTCGCCAGGAGTGTAAGCTTTCGAAATTCATTGAGCATAAACTTGAACTGTTTATTACTTTCGATCTCTAACTTGATTGAGGGAGCCGATTTTTTATGAGAATGTGGTGTTTCTTCATCGATTCTTCATGAGTTGAAAAGAGAGTTCCTTGTAATAGAACAGCAGAACATCACCCTAGTACGATAACGCGCGCTATTCGAACGGGAAGTTTAGTCCTAACGTGATTTACATTTCTCAAACTTTTGCTGTGTTCTTACGCAACAAAAGTATCATATCCAATCCAAAGAATCTATTCTGAGCTATACGTTCGGTAGATTACTTCTTTTTTGTGTTTCACTCAGATTAATAGTTAACTGTGGTTTTGCCTCAGCTCACTATCGGTTTTTTTTATAGTTTTCACGTAAAGGCTAGCTTTAGCTTATCGTTAACTGTTTTTATACATTTTTGATAGTTTTTGTTTACTGTGTGTTTTTTTATCGGTCCTAAATTTACTGCTTATATTTTTAAGACAGTCTAAATCACTAGCCATGAAAAATTCATGCAAGAGACCTGGTTGCCGTTTTGCCCTTACATCTGGCATGCAATGTGACAACTGTAAAGGTTGGTTCCATGAAGCATGTACAGATCTAATAGCAGCAGCCTATAGCAGACTCAGCAAGTCTGATCGTAGGTGGGTATGTGTTACCTGCAACACCGATACGGTAGTTATGTTGGGTACTATCATTACTTTACTGACAGGTCTGAGAGATAAGTTGTCTGAGAATTCGGTAAATGATATCATCATGACGGGTAACAAAGCTGGAACGCATAGGGCAAATAAGAAAAAGGATACTGGCAGGTCGGATATCGACGGTGCTGTTAACAGCACGAGTGATGATGTGTTGAAACTCAGCACCATCCTAACATCGACTGTCATCGACTCCCTCAGTAAACTTGGGTCCCCCGGGGAACGGTCCTTGAATGAGACAGTGGTTCCTAAAAATCCTGTAGGTGGATGGACTCACGTTAACAGGAGTAATAAAGCCCAAGCGTCCCCTCCGAAACTGAACGTCCCAAGTATCGTGCGTAAATCAATTGATGCTTTGGCCGCACAGTCTACACCCAAGACTGTCCGCCCGGTCATCACTGAGCCCAGGAATCGAAAACGCGCCTCGACATCCAAACAACAAGATACCAAACCTAGACGCCTTGGAAAACCTGGGAAATCAATTGCGGTTCGTGACGACTCTGTCATAATCATGAACCTTATTGACAACCCCGACCTTCCTCTCAGTTTGCAGGACAAAAACGACAGGATGCTCTGGGGAGAATTAATCAAGAGGCTGGAACTCCCTAGAATAGAGCCTTTGACCGTCACACGGCTCACTCGGGGGAAGGACTCTAACCACCTAAACCACCCGAGGCTGCTTCGTGTTACACTTAAGAATGCCTCCGACGTAGAGGACGTCCTGCTAGCCAGTCACTTACTGAGGTCCGATGGGAACGTAAGAATACTGCCCGACATACCGTATTCTGAACGAAATCTCATCCGGAACATCCCTAAGGAATCTCGTGAGGCGTTCTTCCGTGGACGAAATATCATTGTGCAAGGTGTGCCGGAAAATACGGACCCAGCTCAAGCAAACTCTGATATTCGGGAATGGAAATTCATCAAGCATTCCTTAAAACTCAAGAACATATTGACCCAACAGGTAATGAGACTGGCCAAGAGAGACGGAGACTCTAGGCCCCGGCTGCTGAAGATAACCTTCCCCTCCTCCCACATGGCGGCTGCAACTCTGGAAGCATTTCGTGCCAATAGACGTCGGTTGCCAACTGGCATCCATATGCATCCGGATAGGCCCCACGACAGCAGGATCAAGCACAAACGAAAGCTGGAGCTGACAATTCCACTCGTGGACTGTCTTGATCATAAAAAAAACGTGTAAAGGACAGGGACTACCAACTCGGTAAACATCGTATAGGTAGGCTACCTGTCCACTCACACACGGCTCATATAGACAAACAAGAAGAGGCTCACGCGTTCCAAATTGAAAGCATAAACTGCCTATACACGAACACCGCGAGCTTGCCAAACAAAATGGATGAGCTACGTGAACTTAGCAACGCTAATGATGCCCATCTGATAGGAGTATCCGAAACTTGGATAACGTCTCAGTTTACGGACCAAGAGTTAGCAATAACTGGGATGTCTTTATTTCGCAACGACAGAGAAACAGGAATGGGGGGTGGGGTAGCACTATACGTACGGTCATGCCTGGATGCGCACCAACTTCACAATCAAGAGTTTCACAATCTTGACGAGTCAGTATGGTGCTCAGTAAGATTATCTACCACCTCGAGGTGCCTAGTTGGGGTCGTTTACAGGAAGCCCACTGCCGACATCGAATATGACAAACGTCTGCTGGAAGGATTAACTCGCTCTACGCGTCTTGGATTCTCTCATATCCTGATTCTAGGGGATTTCAATCTCCCTAGAATCAACTTCGTGGAACATACATACATTGGTGGTGCCAACTCTACTGAAGCTCTGTTCTTCAACCTTATCGGCGACCTGGGATTATTTGAAAATGTGAAGTCGGCAACCCGTTGGAGAAACAGTCAGACGCCGTCACGCTTAGACTGGGTATTCACAAACGAAGAATTCCTAGTTGACGACCTCTCAATCCTGGCTCCCCTGGGCAAAAGTGATCACGCCGTCTTATCATTCAGCTTTGTCAGCAAGACGGAGCTACGATATCCTACTAGCAACAAGCGCTGGAACTTCAAACGGTTGAATGTGTTAGCTTTACAGGACTATCTTCAACAGGTGGATTGGAATGTTCGCCCTGAAATTGAAGTGGATGCTCATTGGGATTTTTTACTGCACACGATCTTATGTGCTACTGAGCATTCAGTTCCTAAAATGGTCCCAAAAAGCTACAAGCAACCTGCAATCATCAAGAACCGCACTCGTCGTTTGCTAAGCCGCAAAAGGCACTGTTGGGCTGAATATAAACGAACGGATAACAACGGCGCGTACAGGCAATACAAACATATAAGGAACACATGCACAAAGGCAATAAGAGAAGACAGGCTTCAGTTCCAGACCAAGCTTATCGATAGATTCGTCTCCAATCCGAAAAGCTCGTTCAGTTATGCAGCTTCTCTTCGACAAGGCAAAACTGGAGTTTCCCAACTGCTTGGTCCTAATGGCCCGACCAACAACGACAGTGATGCCGCTAACCTTTTGGCTGAACATTACTCCCGGACATTCCAACTGACCCACATCAACCATACTGACGAAAGCTTCACCTGCACCTGTACAGGACTTTCCGAAGTGGACCTGAGTGCTGACTTGGTGCTCCGTAAACTGCAGAACCTAAAAAAAGACACTTCTCCTGGTCCGGACATGGTTCATTCCGCCGTATTGAGGGAAGCAGCTTCAATCCTGGCGACACCACTTAGCGTGATGTTTGCACACTCGCTAAGCAGAGGCAAACTACCGGAAATATGGAAGCTGGCCCACATCACACCAATTTTCAAAGGAGGTCGACGCAGTGAACCCTCAAGCTACCGACCAGTGGCCCTTCTCTCCATACCTTCAAAAATTATGGAATCCCTAGTGTTCGACGGCATACTAGAACACTTATCATCCTCAAAGTTCTTCTCGCCTCAACAGCATGGTTTCAGAAAAGGTCATTCTTGTACGACCAACCTGCTGACTGCGGTGGATAAATGGACAACCATCCTTGATCGCAAGGGGACGGTTGACGTCATTTACCTGGACTTCTCAAAAGCTTTTGATAGGGTCAACCATGCATGTCTTATCAAGAAGCTTGGACGATTGGGTATAAAACCCCCTTTAATTGACTGGATCACTTCATACCTAGAAAACCGACATTTTAAGGTCAGGGTTAACTTCACTCTCTCTCAGGCTATGGAATGTCCTAGTGGGGTCCCCCAGGGTTCAATACTAGGACCTCTTCTCTTCTTGATTTATATTAACGATCTTCCTCAACAAGTTTCATCTGACTTATTGCTTTTTGCTGATGATGTGAAACTTTGGAGAGAGATACGTACTCACAATGATATACTAGTTCTGCAGGAGGATCTGACTCGACTTCAAAGTTGGGCAGACGACAACGGACTTACCTTCAACACTTCAAAGTGCAAGGTAGTCCATCTGAGACATGTTGCAGACTATAGTTATAACTTAGGTAACTCACCTCTAGAAGTTTCCCAAGTTGAAAAAGATTTAGGAGTGTTGGTACCCTACGACCTGAAATCGTATGCGAACTGTGACAAAAACGCCTCTCAAGCAAACCTTGCACTGGTAACATTGAAGCGCATTTTTGGCCAGTTTGACGGTAGAACCTTCCACATAATCTTCAACAGTTTTATTCGTCCCCACTTAGAGTACGGAAACATAGTATTTCCTCCCTCCCTCCAAAAGGATAAGGTCACTCTGGAACGTATACAACGTCGAGCCACGAAATCAGTTCGGGGTCTCAAATGCAAACCTTATGAAGAGCGCCTCAAATCACTTAACCTTTACCCGTTAGAGTATAGGCGTCTTAGAGGTGATCTTCTTATGACTTATAGTATCCTTAATACTTCTGGTCATCCCCTTAAACAACTTCTTAAGCTTAGTCATAACACTAACCTCAGAGGTAACACCCAGAAATTGGAGACCCTACATAGCAGAACAGACTGCAGACACAACTTCTACTCCGTTAGAGTTGTCAAGTGCTGGAATTCGCTGCCGACTGAGCTAGTCCAAGCGACCTCCCAGGAGTCCTTTAAGAGAAAACTTGACTTATTCCTAAGGACTAAGGATAACATATTATTATGATTTACCAAATTCTTTTTTTCCCTCTATTATCGTTCATATACCTAGGTTCTTGCCTGGAGGTATTGGTGATCCACTGCTATCAGACACGGAAGCCCGTTAAGCGAAAGCTTCTTCTATTCCGTCCTCAACCATTTGAACCATTTGACTGAGATGAACTTAATATCATCGAATATTATTGTGAGTAAACTGCCAGAGTCTAACGATCCAGATCCTAAGGTTAGACATATCCATGACTTAGAGGGGCTCGGAGAATATATCCGTAGCATATTACCAGATAACACTAAAGGTGTTCAGGTCAAAAAATTGGTTAGAATATGTGAAAGGGTCGATGACAGTGTTCTACCCCGACCATGTAGACTCCTTAAAGTAATCTTAGGGTCGGAGAAACAACGTGATTTTCTGTTAAGTAGCGCTCGAAGTCACGACAACTCTGACATTCGAATTAGACCGGATATGTCTCTTGAAGATAGAATAAAAAGGAAGATGGCACTAGCTGAACTAGAAACCTGTCGACAAAATGGTGAGGAAAATCTCCGATTAGTGGGTTTTTGAATAGCCAGGTCTTGGAAGCGAATGCTACCAAGGCCTGTGTGGATAGGTCGTTCTTCCTAAGAGTTTTATATGCCAACGCCCGTAGTCTAAGACATAAATTCTACGAGCTGGGAGCATTAGTGGACAAATTAAGACCACTCATTGTAGCTGTGACGGAAACTTGGTTAGTCCATGACTTCGATATCACCCCAGCATTATCCGGATACCATTGTTCAAGAAGTGATAAACATAGATGCAGGAAAGGAGGTGGCGTCCTTCTATACATAGCCAATAATATAAATATCCGCTCCCCCGTTTGCGAATCCCATGATAGTGGAACTAGTGAAGTCATTAGCTGTGTGCTCACTATCGGATGTTGCACATTTGTACTCGGTGTCATCTATCGCAGCCCAATCTGCTTAGCTGATGACTTTATTTTAGAGCACATTCGGCTATGGAGTGCAAATAACAGATGCTTGATATTAGGAGACTTTAATGCACCTGACATTAGTTGGACTGAGATGACCACGAAATGCTCTATAAACTCATTTGATAGCAGGTTCTTGGAAACAGTAATGGAGCATGCATTAGTACATCATGTATCCAAACCTACACGTTTTGGTGTAAACCAAAGTTCTTCTCTGGTGGACTTGGTAATCACTCATGAGACCGAGGATATTGCCAACCTAAATATTCTTCCCCCGTTGGTAAATAGCAATCACGCTGTTTTATCATTCACGTTTAGAGCTAGCGACATGGTATACGATCAGATTAAGCCTCGCCCAAACATATGGAGAGCTAACATACCAGCCATTCAGGAGTGTGCTGCTAAGATAGATTGGTCAGTAGATACTAGCTCATCAGTTGAAGAGGCGTGGTCTATATTTAAAGGCAAGTTTAGTGCAGTCACGTCCCCATTCATACCATACTTGGTACCACCTAGACCGAATAATAGTCCACCATGGATAAATAAACAAGTCAAAAAACTTCTTAGGCGTAGGAAAAAGCACTGGAATATGTTCATCTCTACTGCCTTAGAACAGTACAGATCCAGCCATTGTAAGATGGGAAATACATGTAAAGCGTTAATTAGTAGAACTAGAAGGTCATATGAAAAACAATTGGTTAGGGATTGTAAATATAGTCCAAAACGGTTATTCTCGCATATAAAGAGGCGAACTCAGAGAAGTGATGGAATCCCATCACTTTTGATACAAGAAAATCCGTTAATATTGGCAAGAAATTATATCGAAAAAGCTGAAGCTTTATCGGACTATTTCAGTAAAGTGTTTCCTATCAGTAATGAGAAACGACCAACTGTTCATTGTAGTTGTGGCGGCTTGTGGATGGATCCTGAAGTTATTGGGAAAGATACTGTCTTAAGACTATTTCAGCATCTCAAACCTGATAAGTCCAGTGGTCCTGATCATATCCATCCTAGGATTATGAAAGCCCCATCAGATATAATTGCTGAACCTTTAGCGATACGTTTTGATATGTCCTTACGTCAGTCCAAATTGCCCAGAGACTGGAAAGACGCGATAATCAGTCCGGCGTATAAGGCTGGGAGTAGGGATTTAGTTAGTAACTATCGACCCGTCATCTTAACTAGCGCAGTTGTAAAACTGATGGAAAAAATTATTAGGATGGCTGTTATAAACTACGTGGAAAAACATGATCTTTTGTCCAAGGAACAACATGGTTTTCGGAAAGGCCTATCATATTTGACAAATCTTCCCATTGCAAGAGAAGATCGGGCTGAGGCAAAAGATCGCAATATTCCTGTAGATGTCATTTTCATAGATCTAAGTAAAGCCTTTGATAAGGTTTCCTATCCTGGTCTTAAATTAAAACTGGAAAGTTTTGGAATTCATTATGCAGTCATAGACTGGATAAGTGACTTTCTTCATGACAGGAGACAAAGGGTAAGAGTAAATGGAGCTCTCTCATCGTGGGAACCAGTAAAAAGTGGAGTCCCCTAAGGCACAATCCTAGGTCCTCTTCTCTTTTTACTTTATGTAAATGAATTACCAGCTATAGCTGAGTCATCCGTCCTACTATTCGCCGATGACATAAAGATTTGGAGACCCATAAATAGCATGTCAGACAGAATAGTATTACAGGAAGATCTTAACTCATTAGTGGCATGGATGAACGGGTGGTCAATAGGAGTAAATCCTAACAAAAGTATAGTAATGCAATTAAATAACTACGATTATGCGTATCACTACACAATATGTGGACTAGTGTTGCCCAAAGTAAGAAACTATAAAGATTTAGGAGTCATACTAAGTAATGATCTCAAAACAACCAGTCACTGTAAGGCTGCTGCTGCAAAAGGCTATAGGGTATTATGGTCTATTCGTAGATCTTTCCGGTATCTGGATGAGGAAATGTTTAGATTATTATACCCAACTTCCGTGAGGCCACATTTGGAATATGGGATTCAAACAGTGAGTCCTTGTTTTAAATATGAGGCGGATATGTTGGAACGAGTCCAACACCGCGGGACAAAAATGGTAAAAGGCCTATCTGGCCTATCTTATGAAGACAGACTAAGACACCAACTTATTTTCGTTATCTTACCGGCGAATACGGGGTGATCTAATATTGGCATATCGTATCCTGAACGATGACTTTGGCACTAACATGTCCTATCTTTTCCTCCCGTCTAGGGCTGATCATTTGAGAGGACATTCGAAGAAAGTTCGAAAACCGAGATCAAATCGTCTACATCTGGTGTTTCGCTTCTCTCACCTAGTGAATTACTGGAATTCTCTACCAGAACACGTAATATCAACACCTTCTGTTGATATATTCAAGACGAGATTGGACCTACACAGTGTAACAAACTGCAAGGATTAAAATAGGTCAATAGACCTCCTATCCTTATTACTGAAGACTGAATAATGGTGTAAATGAGTATGGACAGAATATAAGATTTTGCTTAGTAAGCTTCTGAGTCAAGTAACAGTTGATCACTGGTGCCTTTAAGTCAGGACCTGGGTATGTTTGACAAGCAGAAAGTAAATGTTAGCAAATTACAATGAAATAATGTCCCAAGTCCTTGAGAATATATCAGCTTTTCTCTTTTACCCGTTCCTCACCAACGATGCAAATCCCCCAAAGTACACGAAGCCTCTTAAAGGACTCTTGAAGAGTCTCAGTTGACATTCAATTCCAGTACCTGACTACTCATGAATATTAGGCGTACCTATATAGTCTGATAAGTTGGTGACAAAGTGATTTCTTTCTGCTAGCATCCTGCCATATGGAAACTGTTCTAGGTTTCACGAATCTACATTAAGATAAGCTTAGACATTCAATTCCAGTGACTTTAATGAATTTGAGCTGTTGGAGGTTAATGCAGTTTGAGGTTAGCCTAGGATGATGAACTTGGTGAAACTACCATCTTTCAAACTGACGATCATGAGTTTAGTTTCTAGTCCTAAAAACCGTGGTATGGTAGTTAAAAGAATTAACAAGAGTGGAAACAAGTAAAGAATAAAAGTATCTGCGTAAAACAAAAAGATAGATATTCAGGGGGATAATCAAGCTAGTGAGAACATCAAGAATAGAGAAGACGATGTATGTATATGAATTACTTTACCTGTAAGTTTTCTAGACTCTGGAATAATCTACCACAAACTATCCGTACGTTAAACTCTCTCCCATTATTTGTTCGCTCCATTAATGCCTATTGCTCCTCTGAAAATGCATTAAATGCTCTAGCGCCTGTAGGTGTATCTTACTCCACAAGTGAGATTATCGGAACTTTAAATGTTTAACCACTTACTTGCTGTCACTTTACATTAACACTGTCACTAGCAACTCTAACACGTTTGAATAATATCTAACATGAACAGTGGTAACCTGACAGACATATTTTGGCAATCATTGTTTTGTTGTTCCGTGCCCTTTGCTTTAATCTTACTTCCTCTAGTTGTAGATATTTATCAATAACTCGCTCTGGCACTGGAAATAATCTTACAGAACAACGTTCATAAATCATCAGGCTATCCACAAAAGAAAAAATTAAAAGTTCCCTGGTGTTGCATTGGCTTGCCGTGATATATGCCATATGTAAACTACTTATCAATTACTAAACCAGCAAACATAGAACTTTCTTATATTTCATGTTTGTTCTCTACATTAAATGTTGCTTTTTATATCAATCTGATCATTCCTGTAAACTGGTGTGAATTCTGTAAATATTATTTTCAGAATATATTATTATTATTATGTGTTTGTGTTGATTGCTAATTATTATGTAAAATGAATTTTTATTCTACTCTACGCTCATCTTTAGAATACATTTCCCTAGGGTTTTCTGATAGAGTGCATTCTGACTTGGGTACTGGTCCATATGTGATTTTCAGAGTAAAAAATGTTAGATCCTAGGAAATACTAGTCAGCTCGCTAAATATCATGCTAGCATATTCATGGAGCCAGTATTAAAATGACTAGCGATTAATTTAGGTAGCAAGCCTTTGAAAACTTCATGAGACGATCTGAAAATCGGAATATGATCAGAAACGATATTGGAAATGATAAAATATACATTTATCGATGAAGATGTTTATGACCTGCCGAAAATCAGGCTTTCTTGAACTATTCAGTTTGATTATCACATGAAACTCCAAAAAATCTTTTACTCAGTTATGTTAAACGTGCCAGTTTGGGATACAGTAAGAGATTAAAATTCTATAAAGTGATACAGCGTAATAATTAAAATTTCTAGAACTTTCATTCCTAAACTACAGAAATATGCCGCGAAATACAACTTCAGAGACCAGTTGTAAATTGAGCTTGAAGATCAATCGATTCTCAGGGTGGAAATATGCTCATCGTTGTCATGCTAATTTAGTGTATCATGAGTCAGAATAATGGTCATGTTGCCATTCATGTAGTAAATGAGTTTGTCATATAATGATGTGATTTTTATTAAAGGAACTAGACTATGTTGAGTTTGATCATAGCTGTAATTTTTACCCATTATATCAGACTGCGTTACGCTGGACATACATTACATGACGCAATGATATTCGAAGTCATAGGAAGCTTAGTAAAAGTGGTGGCTTTTTCAAAGTAGACTGTAAATGAATAATGTTACTGAGGGAAGTTTTGTTGTTTCGTAAACTAAGTTCTGATGTCTAAATGACAGTTGTCATCGGCCTCGAAACATCGTTTGCCCTCTATTAGGTAAGACTTACTGGCTTATATTTTGTTTTTGGAGTTTATAGGCTTCATTATTTATAGTCATCTACTTTAAGTTGCATGTTTGCTCAAATGAAACAATAACGACGGCACCTCTTTAGTTTAGTATACATGGTTGTCGTATAATTCAGTTTAATCAATATAGTTACAGTGCTTGAAGGAAGTAACGAAGCACTTCAGTTTAGTAAGTAGAGCTGTCCAACTTTTGCATTTCCTCTAGTGTGCACTGGCATCAAAATTAGAAAACCATCAGTATGAAGTTGTGTACGCACTAAAGTGTAACTAGCTCCCGGAAGCTGGAGTTGAGAACTTTGAACTTGTGCTTTACAGAAGGAATTGGTAGGATGTTATAGTGGTGTGTCATATTTACTGCATTTTTCATCGCCCCAATACATCACTTATTCATCTCATTAATAAACAACACTTAGGATGATAGTGATATTGGCCACCAGTCCTCTTACAAATATAGGAAAAGTACCCTGAATGCTGCTGTAGTTGTGAATCACAAAATAGTGTTTATTTTAGCCAAAGGTGACAGGTATGATCAGTTTGTGTTTGCAGACTATACGTCTGACTTCGACTATATTTCAAGATCACCACCATAAAACCATTTCCTCAGCGATAACATCGACGGATGGATGAAAAAGTGACTGTGTCGATACTTCCTTGGAAAAGAGCCGTATACAGTCCTAGAGGAGGTGTGTTCTACGTCATTTAGATGCAGCTGGCTGTGAACAAACATTAGAAGTCTTTCTAGCCACTGGGAATTTCAGTTCATCATACACTAACTATCCTTGAATATCTCTTCGTTAAACGAGATGCAAATGCATTAGAATACATAGATGGAAATAGAAGAATAAAAGCTGTTCAATACGGTATTAAGCACGTACTATGCTTTACACGAATTGTAATAGATGACCCAATCTTTGACTGATACTCACGAACATATTAGTAAAGCACAGTTGTGTTAATCCTTCTTCGCTTAAAAACAAGTAATCTGTCCGTTTGCCGATTCCATACCTTTGACCAAAGCCAATAGAATTTGTTTATTCAAAATGTAACAGGAATGAACCTTTACATATCTCCTTGTTACACATACATAAGGAGGAGCAATCTTTATTTGAAAATTAGGGTGTGTGAACATATACCAAAATGGTTGCAGAAACAAATAGAATCAAGTGACCCGATAAGAGTAGAGGATAAACATCCATCTTCCTCAATTGCCAAACATATAATCGAAACAGGCCACAAGATTGACCTTGACTCGGCATTTTTGGTGTTGTATAAAAGTGTAAAAGGGCGTATACTAAGGTTTGTTGAAACCCTAGCGATACGAAAATTCAAGCCCCCTTTCTGTATTCAAAAACAGTTTGTTCTCACCTCAAACCTACCCTGGTAATATTAGCTTATTATTCAGTGATTAGGTGTCAAACTGTTTTCACATTATTATTATTATTATCCTTGTCTACTCATGACCCCATTTCCAGTCTAGTTGACCTTTTATTTTTATATATAAATGTTCTTAACAAGTATATGTGTGGTCAGATTGTTTGAAATGTATTGAGCTAATTCATCACATACTTCTGATAATCTTCGTCTTCCTATTACACTATCGAAATCCTTACAAATTGTTTCGTAGTCAGAATTGTAGTAGTGTGTTGCTACATGCAAAAGGCCTTACCAACGGCACCTTCCTTAAGTTTTCTAAAAGCTGGCTAACGTTCACTTTAGTCTCACAACCACGTCCACCATTTATAATTCATATGTTTTAGCTTTTATAAGAAAAGGTATTGCGGAGATTTTAGTAATCTAAAAATATTAATTATCAGAAGGGGTTTTGTGGAGGTTTAGTATGTTTCATAGTTGAAAGCATGAGTCAATTGAAGCTAGATCGCCATGGAAAACCTGGAAGCACTGGACGGCCGTTTCGTCCTATTATGGGACTCCTCAGCAGTGCGCATCCAAGAACCCGCACTCGCGGGATTCGAACCCAGGACCTACCAGTCTCGAGCCAGAGCCCTCAACCGATAGACCACTGATCTGGCTCAAACAGTGTTAATGTCTAACTTCAACTAATCCACGAAGTTGAGCAACCGTCCACCATTATCTACAATAAGTTACTATCTCATAACAGACCCGGTTGAACTCAACTGTTCACTGCTCCTCACGTGAACTCCAGGAAATACCTCTTGAAGCCAATAATTAATGAGCATATGATTATTGTCAGAAGAGGTTTTGTGGATAAACACAGCTGAGAATTGTCAGTTTGAGAGTTGTAAACAGAAACTTGGTGTAAACATTTATTTGATATTCTATTGTTAACGAAATTATTCGTTGATAAATTTGCGAGAAATTCATTAAACACAAGCCGCTCAACATCTAGTCCACATTTGATAAGCAACATTTTGAAATAAAACAGGATAAACTATTTTTCGTGAAGGGCCTACAGACTCTAACCCTAGTGTAACATTAACAAGCGAAACAAATCTTTGCACCCCTATCCCTCTTTCAATCTTTTCCACCTGTCGCGGCGCGCCATTGTTGTCGGTGGGTGGACATGTATAATGCATACCCTGACCGACTCTGCGTCCAATCTCATAGATGTTTGCTCGAATGCCCAATGGCGTGCGAGCAATATCTCTAATACACTAATAGATTACTAGTAAAATAATTACACTGGTCTACTCTTCTGCCTAGCTTCTTAGTGGGCATACAACAACAGTCCCAATGAATTAAAAGCTAGAATCGATAAATATTATCCTTGAGAGGTCTGAAACCTTGACGTTATATAGGAGATCACTGGTGATATCCAACATTTCAAAGGTAAGGAAACCATGCGGGATATGTACTACCTCGGCTAGAAATGAACATAATACAACAATATACAGCAAATTTCAAGACTTCAAATGACAACAAGAAAGGTGATCAATAGTCGCAAAGAACTCCAGTCCCAGTCAAAGTTTGCTACCATCCCCTATCGAATGCACTTGGATTTCCTGTAACACAACCGAGGCGATACTTTGATACTTTGTCCTCAAAAGTATGCAAACGCTAATATTCAATAACTTTCTTGCATTTTCTCATCCTGACGCAAAAGTTATTAACAAACTAGTCAGTGTCAGAAGTGTATGCACAAATTTATAAAGAGGGTTGTACGAGTGGGCCAGAGAGTGTTCAGCGTGTCAACAATTACATCTTAAACGTCACATAAATTCACCTATCAAAGTTTTCACACAGCCAGGCTCACATTTTGCCAATCGGTAGGTCTTTTACCGCGTTCTGATGGTTTTCATTGTCTATGTACACTCATAGACAGGTTCACGAGGTCTCCAGTAGCCATGCTCAAAACTGACATTACAGCTGACACAGCGGACAAAACCTTCATTCGGAATGATGCGACCACTTTTGGTACACTCATTACAATAAAGACTGAGTGAAGAGCCTAGCTTGAATCTGAGCTAATCAATAACTTATTTAAGCATCTAGGCACTAACAAAATACGTTGCATTGCCTTTCATCCTCAGGCTGATGGGATGGTGGAACTTCTCCATTTTCAGCTAAAAGCTGCCTTAATATCACACTGGAAATGGGAGCACTTGTTAAAACTGATTCACAGTGTTTAGCAGCAGAACCAGTCTTCGGGACGACTCTGAAGCTACCGGTTGACTTTACCAATCCTCCTACTGAAAGCAAGGAACATGATTTAGAACATTATGTGGACCAACTACGTGACCAAATATCCGAACCTGAACCGATTAATACTCTTGAACAGGCCCGAGTTACACATAAACTCAAGGATTCAGGCACTTGCACACACGTCTGGATAAGTTATGACAGAGTAAAAGCATTAGCTAGCCCTTCACTCGAAGGTCCATACAAAGTCATTTCAAGAAAACCTAAATATTTCGCTGTACAGAAATAGAGAAGCACAGACTCAGTAAGTATTGATAGCTTAAAACCGGATTATTTAGATAATGAACCACAATACGTGTTATTAGATAGTTTACTAAACATAACAATTACAGAGTCGATAAGTAATAAGGTAAATTCTATACAGGTGACTGTAAAGATCAGGTGCGCACAATGGATTATTCAAATAAGGATATCTAAAATTTTAGCTTAATCCAAAATTCTAACCATATTTTTACCAAGATTTTGGGTTACTAAACATTTCGTGTTTATTCAAGTACTAAAAACAAAAAAAAGTTGTTTTACATGCTGTTTCACCAATTTAAAAAAAATAGGTGCCAAAACAGTAGCGGTCCTAAGTAATATCTTACGCACCCCTCCTCAGATCCTTTACTTTGGATATATGAGTGTTCTACTCTTTTCTTATACTAATTACATAAGCAATTTATCCTTAAATAATTCACCCAGAAATATACGCCGAAAACTCCACAGTAGAAAAGTAAGTCTCAAGTAAACAAAGAATCTTCGGCATAGGTGAATGGTGTGAGCAGGCTACACCCTTCGAATTCATCATTTTCCCGGATTTTCTGAGGAGAAAAGTAGATAGTGAGAAAGTTGGATGGAAGCATCAAACGAAATCCCCGTGAATACCTACCATAAATCCAAACAATGGACCCTCGCAATAACGACAAACTTCATAAACAAGGGAGGTGAGTTCCATTATTTCGCTGAAAGACAAATTAAACAACGATTCAGCACTTGCGGGTCATTCCCATTGTCACTGTTACATACTTGCAAGTGACATTTACCGAATTAACGAATGTTTATGAAACATCATTTGTAATATAACCAGTTACCAAGACTCGTTATCATACCACGTAACTTTATATGTTTGATTAGAGGTTTAACGACAACTACTTTTACAAATTATAGGTATAATCAATCGAGCAAATGTATAAACTAAAAGTATCACTGTTGTATTCATGTAGACACACACAGACACTTCACATCGTTATCTTAGAAATGGGTTGGAGGTTATACTCCCTCTGGTACGACGTTTGCTCTCCCCGCTAATCATATAATCAGCACACACTTTACCAGCATTTAACCATCTGGAAACATTGTACAGCATATCATCATCAATGACAGTATCTAAGTTGTACTGATTGCAACCCCAGTTCCAAACGGATTGGTTTGTAGCATTTGTTCAACTCAATGCTTACAAATTGCCGGTATGCTCAATGATTTCTAGCCATATACCTAAAAGCATTCAATATATGACTACAACACTGAGTTCAGAGCATGCCTCTTCAGGTTGCGCTCGAATTAAACCAATCGACGTCAGCTGACCTTACGGGATTTATTAAATTGCCACTATTATTACGTGACGAAACCTTTATTATATTTATTTATTTTCTCAGATAATCCAAAAACCAACCTTTTCTTCACACGTGTTGTGAACACATCTAAAATTTCAAGGAATGTAAGACCAGCACATGAAAATTTATCTCAACTTTACTAGCCGTACAAGTTAAAGGCTACCATGTTGATTTGGCTAGATCTGCTTATTATTATTGTGGCTATCATTATTATTACTTATTGGTATGAAATATTATAAACGCATTGTCTCCAATGTTAATTTACAAAATTTAAAGACAATCATTGGGATTGTGTTAACTTATACCTGATGAAACTTAATAATGGTCAATGGCATATGCGAACCATGGAACCTGTTTAGGTTTTGGAGTCCGTTTCTCGTTCTGACCAGATGTACGGGAATACATTTTCTTTTTTATCAGGTTTGAGTAACTTATAATCAGAGAACGCCTTATGCGAGTGCGACTTTAGTAGTCTATGAGGGAGCGTTTGGCAGTGTGCGTAGGAAAACATTATGAAACCTTCCACATTATGGTGTACTTGAGAACATCATCAACATCGTAAGGACTGCAGTGCAAAGTCGTGCATGGAGGACAGCTCACAGGTACATCCCAAGTAAACACTGGTGCCAAACAAGACTGCTTATTCTCCTTATTATCCTGTCTTTCAGTGTTTGGTGGATAGCAACAAACGCGGTTGAAGATAGCCAATTTAGCAGCAGCCACTATAGCAATAGGCTCCAACATACACAACTTGAACAGGAAAGAAAATAGTCTAGCAACCTTGATAACCCACACGAACACAAATCAGAATTTCTTCGTCATCCACTAGTTAACCATGTGGAACAGGAGCTTAATAAACCTCTGTTGCAGCGAAACAATAACCTGGGTAAAGCGTTTCATTGACGACTTTCTTTCCGAACGAGGTTTCCGCTAACTATTAAATATCAGTGTGATTACCAATGATTTATGCAAACAAGGACCGTTATCTATCTCATTGCCTGCAGAACAAAGTAGAAGCTTTAAAATTTTGTTCATAAGTTTGTTCATCTTATTTCGCTACCTTCGTTTTCTATCCAAATATTTCAGATCGGTTTATGTTCATATTCGCTATTATCATAGTACTTACTATCATGAATGATCGCCTGAAACATAGGATACACTTTTTTACTTTCCTATCTCTTACTTTTCTCTTTTTACTCCCATTAAAAATTTAACTTGCAAACATTTAAATTTAAGAACAGAAAACACATTATTCTGTATTACTCTTAAATGAATCAACACTTCAGATCTACTTTGTCATCATCACATATATGTCTTGCTTACTTACATCTATTATCCCCCTTCATAAAGGAGAATAGGCCAACCACCAGCAATCTCCACACAACCCTGTCTTGGACAATCCTTCCCAGTTCTTTCCAGTCGCTACTCGTCCTTTTCAAGTCTGCTTCCAATTCCTGAAGCAGTATGTTCTTTGGCCTTCCTCTTCGCCTCTTCCCTTCGGGATTCCATCTTCGTGCCTACCTCGTGATGCAGTTAGGTGATTTCCTTAATGTATGTCCTATCCACTTCCAACGTCTTTTCCTAATTTCCTCTTCAGATGGAAGCTGGTTTGTCTTCTCCCACAGTAGACCGTTGATGATGGTCGACGGATATTGAGTATCTTACGTAGACAACTGTATATAAATACTTGTACGATTTCGATGATGATTGTGATAGTTCTCCAAGTTTCATCTCCGTACAGTAGACATGTATCGACGTTCGAATAGAAGATTCTGACTTTGAGAATGGTTGACAGTTGTTTTCAGTTGCATATGTTCTTCGATTGTGAGAATGCTGTTGTTGCTTTTCCAATCATCGCCTTTACGTCTGAATCTGATCCACATCGTCCACCGATGATTCCACATCTCCCAGAAATTCTCTGCCAAGTATGTTCGGGTTGGTATTATCCGTGTTGTATTTGAGGATCTGGCTTTCTCCATTGTGTACTTTGAGGCTACCGATTTAGAGGCTGCCGCTACACTAGTTGTCTTAATATGTGTTTGTTGGTTTGCGAAGTTCAAATCGTCTAGTTTCACCCAAGCTGTCCACTGCATGCCGTGCCTTCGCTGAGATGTGAGGGTCTTTATAATCAAGTGGAACACCAGAAGAAACAGAAAAGTGGAGAGCAAACAATCTTGTCTGACTCCGGTCCTTACTGGAAATGGATATATCAGTTGTCCTCCATGCACCATTTTACACTGCAGTCCGTCGACTGAGCTCCAGATGATGTTGACAATCTTCTCAGGGAACACCATGATACTGAAGAAGGTTCCATAAAGTTCTACTATCCACTATGTCAAATGTTTTATCATCGTCACTCGAGTTCATTATAATGAGTTGCATTTAACTGATTTCTCAACAATGATCCGTAATGTCGTGATTTGGTCTGTGCACGACCGATTCTCGCGGAATCCGACCTCTTGATCTCAAAACTGGGCATCTACAGAATCTTTCATCCGGTTCAACAACACTGTTGAAGTCTTTTCCTGATACTGACAGTAGAGTGATTCTTCTGCATTTTTTAGATTTTTGACCAGATGTTTCTTTGATATCCTCATGGGGTTATCCTTCTTTCCAGTCCATCGGCACTTGCTCTTCCTCCCAAATATTCGTGAATGGAACGTCAAGCATACTTGCAGCTACTTCTATATCTGACGTCAGAACTTCAGATGGCATATTGTCAGGTCCTGCTGCTTTCCCACTCTTAATAATAATATATTCTGAAAATAATATTTACAGAATTCACACCAGTTTACAGGAATGATCAGATTGATATAAAAAGCAACATTTAATGTAGAGAACAAACATGAAATATAAGAAAGTTCTATGTTTGCTGGTTTAGTAATTGATAAGTAGTTTACATATGGCATATATCACGGCAAGCCAATGCAACACCAGGGAACTTTTAATTTTTTCTTTTGTGGATAGCCTGATGATTTATGAACGTTGTTCTGTAAGATTATTTCCAGTGCCAGAGCGAGTTATTGATAAATATCTACAACTAGAGGAAGTAAGATTAAAGCAAAGGGCACGGAACAACAAAACAATGATTGCCAAAATATGTCTGTCAGGTTACCACTGTTCATGTTAGATATTATTCAAACGTGTCGGAGTTATTATTATTATTATTATTCACAAACACCTTATGGGTACATAAGTGCTGTGAAGAAACCATTTCGGGTTTCTTCAAAAATGCAATAATACACATTTTTCAATAATGTTAACATTACATATGCCATGTTTGAGAAAGGAAAGAAAAGGAAAATAAAATATTAATAATAGAATAGTAATAATAGTAATAATAAATCAGGTTCTGAGTAATTAGCAAGAATTTTGAATTGATTTTGAAGAAGGAAAGGAAGAAACTAAGGAAATAGAAATAAAGGAGACGCGGAATATGTAAATATCTTAACGCAGAACAAGAATAAACAACTATGTATGTATAGCAAAATGAGTAATAAAAATAAAATAAAACAGAATAATATAATAAGTAAATAACTTATTATTGAGGTAAGATATGACGTTAGAATAAATGTTTGTGCGTGTACAGTCATAGTTTTGGGTGATGCTATGAAAGTCTCAATTAAGTGCAAAAGATAATCTATATGTATGAGTCGTGTATATACATAGTGAAGATAAAATGGGTCTGATAAGTTGAATTCAACGTAACTCAAGTTATTGTCTCAATCCAAAGCTTCGTAATCTTAAGAATAATATTTATTTAGAAGGAAAAAAGGGAGAGAGAAAAGGAATGAACACATGGTGAAAGGGTCCAACCATGACCATAATAGTGTAATGGGTATAGACTTTTGAGACGAACGAATAATTTTAAAATAATAGTAATAACAACAATAATAAACCCTTACGGATAAATACGTGTAGATTTATGTAACAGTATACAGAGTGAAACCGGGTATTAGTATAAACATTATTGCAATAATAATAATTTAGAATGATTCTATCATAGTCATAATTAATTGCAAAGAATAATTAAATATAAATTTCTATATGTTATATATATGTTGTGAATATTTAAAAAAAAAATTATTTGTTTAAGTGGAACATAGGGTTGTTTGTTTTTAATTGTAGACTTTGGATGTTTAGGAGTAAAATATGTTTAGAAGGACAAGAAGAGATGAAAAGAATATCTAATGTGTCGAAAGACCAATAATGATATTAATAACAGTAATAATTATAAATACGAACATAAGCAGACTTTATATATTAAGATAAATATAAAATAAAGTGAAATAGATGTGAAAAGTTTCAAAGGTTTCACTTTGCTTTCCAGTCAGTTAGATAGATGACGGACCTTTTTTGTATAAATCATTGTTAAGCACGTTAATATTCAATAGGTGACACAATCCACTTTCGGAAAGAAAATCATCAAGAAGACTTCGGAACCGGATTATAGTTTCACTGCATCGGAGGTTCATTGGCAGTCTATTCCACATGGTTGAGTAGCGAATAACGAAAAAATTCTGGCGTAAATTTGTGTGGGTTTTTGGAATCGTTAGAATATTTTCCTTATTGCGTAGATTGTGGGATGGTATCATAGAGTATGAAGGGGTAGATAGCGAAGAGTAAGAAATACCGTTAAGAAGCCGGTAGAGAAAGATAAGGTTTAATTTGATACGCCTGATCCAGAGAGGTTCTAGTTTGAGTTGTTGATATCTTTGGTGATAGTCTTTGTTGTCAGAATACCCCAAAACAGCTTTGGTGAACCTTCTTTGAACACCTTCAATTTTAATCAGGTCATTATGCCTGCAATTACTGTAAACCAAAATACTATATTCAAGAATTGGTAAGATACATTTTCTGTATAATAATAATCTCGATTCGGTATTATTGAAATTAATCATTATGAATCCGATGAGCTTTCTAGCTTTGGATACTTGAGATGCAATGTGTTCAGAAAAGTTCAAACTGTCGCTATATCTTAAACCCAAGTCACGAACAATGCTGAGAGGTTTCAGTGTATGTTTGTGTATAGCCAGATTTAAGTTAAGGCAACGGCCAATGTTAATAAATCCACTTTTGTCAACATTAAGTGGCAAATTCCACGAAATAGTCCATTCGTACAACTTGTTTATTTCCTCTTGGATTACCGTTGAAATATAGCTTTCTTTGGTGGGAGATGAGAATGAATAAACCACTTTTAGATCATCGGCAAAAAGAAAAGGTTTACCATATTGAAAGAGGGAGCAAACGTCATTGATAAAAAGGAGAAATAGTAATGGACCAATTACACTTCCTTGTATAACCCCACTGGTTACATTCACAGGTTTGGAGTAGCAAGATCCAAAGCGGACAATTTGGCTACGTTCTTCTAAAAATGACTTGAGCCAAGATTAAAGGGGATTCTGTATTCCATATGAAGAGAGTTTTAGAAGAAGAAGTTTGTGTGAGACGCTGTCGAAGGCCTTACTAAAGTCAAAGTACAGAATTATCACAGACTAGTGACAGTGTTAATGTAAAGTGACAGCAAGTAAGTGGTTAAACATTTAAAGTTCCGATAATCTCACTTGTGGAGTAAGATACACTTACAGGCGCTAGAGCATTTAATGCATTTTCAGAGGAGCAATAGGCATTAATGGAGCGAACAAATAATGGGAGAGAGTTTAACGTACGGATAGTTTGTGGTAGATTATTCCAGAGTCTAGAAAACTTACAGGTAAAGTAATTCATATAGAGAGAAGATCTGGAATATGTTTGTTTCGCTAAAGACAAGGAGTTACGTATGTCGTAATGTGAAGCTTCAGCATATTGAATCGCCTGGTTGGATGTGAAGGATAGTTTGTTAAGTATTTTGAAAAAGAAGATCAGGTTAAGTTTGAGTCTTCGCTTCTTGAATTGTCCGATGACCAGCCATCCTGATTTCTTCGATCGTCGGTGGACTGACATCTACAGGAAGGTCGATAGGTGCTGCTTGGATGTGTGGTGGATTCAATGGAGCTGGCCTATTCAAGAGTTACTCAAAGTTTTTATCCATCTGTCCGTCTGTTCTTGAATCCCAGTGATTGTTTTGCTTTATTTGTCCTTGACTTCTCTCTCTGGTTTACAATATTTCCTTGCTAGTTTTATCATTGTGTCACGTAGTTGTCTCATATTTCCTTTTCCTTCAACTTAGAGAAGTACCTCAATCATCATCGAAATCGTACAAGTATTTATATACAGTTGTCTACGTAAGATACTCAATATCCGTCGACCATCATCAACGGTCTACTGTGGGAGAAGACAAACCAGCTTCCATCTGAAGAGGAAATTAGGAAAAGACGTTGGAAGTGGATAGGACATACATTAAGGAAATCACCTAACTGCATCACGAGGTAGGCACGAAGATGGAATCCCGAAGGGAAGAGGCGAAGAGGAAGGCCAAAGAACATACTGCTTCAGGAATTGGAAGCAGACTTGAAAAGGACGAGTAGCGACTGGAAAGAACTGGGAAGGATTGTCCAAGACAGGGTTGTGTGGAGATTGCTGGTGGTTGGCCTATTCTCCTTTATGGAGGGGGGTAAGAGGCGTAAGTAGGTAAGATTATTAAACAATACTTCATTTGTCTCACACAATGGACAAAACGATAAAACATAAAATATCTGGTCATCTTCCCTGGTAGAAGTTCTTACTGAACCCTCGCAACAGGGCTTCATCAGAACAGGTCCTGCACTGCATTCCTGATAGATTTCTTAAATGACGTTATTCGCTTCCAAGACGAAAAGCGGTTAGATATTATGCTTAACTTTCTTATGAATAGAGGCTGTGAATAAGTAACTCACTATCTCTTGGTTGGCAGACCCCGGTCTGTACAAATTGCTATCTCTCTTCTGATATAGAGTAAATATTTCCTCACAAATACATTCGAAACAACTAAAATAAACTTATCATCACCTGCAACACAACCAACAACCAGCGGTGTTTTGCAGGGTAGCGTATAAGATCAACTGCCTTACATAATCAAAATCAGTATTATTTGCAAATTCTTCAATACAAATATCACTTGTCTCTATGTTAAGAACTTGAAACTCATTTATAAGACTAACAATTTTTGACGTAGGATAAATTATGCGAACAATCAAGTATGAGCCCAACAAAATAGATAAGTAGTGTGTATTGTGGAGTTTATGACTCAATACAGAGAGAATGGAAGCTGACTATGAATCGTAGGTAGGTATATAAGGACACACCTCACACTTAAACAATTTTTGACTCAACCTCGTATCAGCAACTGATCCTTGAGTGCATCACTCTTACAGTCTCAACTCCTCCAAACTTCATACCATCAAGCCATCCAAAGAAACGAATTTCAGTGTTTTATTCTCCAAAACGTCCTTCAAACGAATTTATGACCATCCTTTATAGAATATGTGTAAGGTCTTGCATCGAGTACTGACCTTCCTTGCGCCTGTTTCATATAAAGAAGGTGAGAGAGAGATACAGTGGTATTTTACCAAGTGAGTGGCTGAAACTGATTTATAAATTGACTGTCCCTCCATATTCCATTCTCTAGGACTTTATTCCCACTACAAAAGAAGACTAAAGAAGTCTAAGTTATAACAAGAATTTACTCACAAATAACAATAAGTTACACAAGGCAGGCATGTTTTCAATGAAGATTGAAATTTCGCAAACGCAACAGGGTTTGCTATGATAAATTCAAATAGTCCGAGTTGTTTTGCACGTATCTAATAGCAGTCGGTCACCAACACCTCCGGGCAGAGACCTAGGAATATTATCGATAAAATAGGAAAAGGAAAAAAAGATAAATCATAGTAAGATACTATCCTTAGTCCTTAAGAATATGCCAAGTTTTCTTTTGAAGGACTCCTGGTAAGTAGCTTGGACTAGTCCAACCGGTAGCGAATTCCAGCACTTGACAGCTTTTAAGGAGTAGAAGCTGAGTCCACAGTTCGTTCTGCTGTGTTAAGTCTCCAGTTTCTGGGTGTTACCCTTAAGGCTTGTGTTGGAACTAGGCCTAGGTAGGTGTTTAAGGGGATGTCGATTAGTGTTTAGGATGTTATAAGTCGTTAGAAGTTCACCTCTAATAAGTGAATATTCAGTGATTGGACGTGCTCATCATAAGACTTGAATTTGTGTCCCCGAACTGACTTCGTGGCTCACCATTGGATACGTTCCGGAGTGTCCTTATCCTTTTGTAGTGAGGGAGGAAATACTATGTTTTTGTACTCTAAACGGGGACAAATAAAACCCTCGAAGATTACATGGAAAGTTCTTCCGTCAAACTGGACAAAAATGAGCTTCAATGTTATCACTGCAAAGTTCGATCGCAAGGTATTTTTGTCGCAGTTAGCGTAAGACTTCAGGCACTCTTAGATCTTTTTCAACTTGGGATACCTGTAGAGTGGAGTTGCCTTGGTTGTAGTTTTAGACCACACTATACACTCCATAGCCTGAGAGAAATTGGGGTTAACACTGACTCCAAAATATCAATATTTTAGATATGAATCGAGCCGAATAATTAAAGGCGATTTGATACCTAATCGTATGGGCTTATCAGTTTCAGTTTGGAAAGGACAGGAGGCTTGATGGTCTGTGTTAGTCCTGGCAATGATGGTCTCTCAGTTGATCCAACTTTATTTTGAGAGAGTCGACGGATAAAGCCTCAACCACGTGCTGAGGTAATGAATTCCATTCGTTGATGATTCGATGGGAAAGTCCATAGTCAGCTGACAAGTAATTCGTTCTGGACCTATGAATCTTAATGGAGTGTCCTCGCAAATTTTCTGTTTTGGAAGATGTTATTATTTTTTTGCTAATAAACGACCCAGCTACTTCTATTGTTTAGTATTATTTTACAATGACACTCGACAAGACTTAAAAAATCAGGACACGTTAAGTAGGGACGAAATTGTATTCAAATAACAAGGGTAGGTGAACAGTAATCAATGGTTAGAAAAACGTTCATATATTTATAGTATATGCATAATAAGCTTCTAGATGCTTCTCCAATAATCTGCCAGAGCTGATGGTTTAGAATAAGCCAATCAGCGTGCTCCGTCACGATCATGCACATAACATGCCTTAATCCGTTTTATTTCCCGCTAACAGAAGACAAGAAAAATGAGTGCACATCAGGTGCGAATTTATCACTAAGCAATTTGAAAACTGTAATCAAGTCGCCTCTGATTCTTCGTATGACAGCGGTAATAGGTTTAGCTTGGTCAGTCTTGTATCAAACGGGAGCTTCGCTGTCCCGTAAATCAGCTTAGTTGCTGTTATCTGAACCCATTCCAAGGGCTCACTGTCATTTTTTGGGAAGGGGCTAGTCGCTTGTATGCAATGCTCAAGTTTAGGACGCACGAACACTGTATACAAAGTCGAAAAATTTTTAGCGTCGATACGACTAAAAGCCCTACGTATGGACCATAAAATTCTAAAACCTTTGGAGGCTATTGCATGGCAGTGTTCAGTAGTCTTTAAGTCTTGGCTAACGATGACTCCTAAGTCAATATGTGTCTGGAAAATAGGTAGCTCAGTGTTATTCATCGTGTATGTATCTGTACCTTGATGACCAATATACATCACAATACACTTGGAAGTATTTATCGGCAATTGCCAGGTTTGGGATCATTCAGATAATTTCTCCAGGTCGTTTTGGAGTTCTAAGCTATCACCCTTACTTTGTATCGCTCTCCATATCTTGACATTGTCAGCATAGAGCAAGACTGATGACGATAGTAGACGAGGGAGGTCGTTTACGTACAGGAGGAATAACCAGTACAAGGTTTGACCACAAGGCATTTTTGTCGCAGTTAGCGTAAGACTTCAGACACTCTTAGATCTTTTTCAACTTGGGATACCTGTAGAGGGGATTTGCCTTGGTTGTAGTTTTAGACCACACTATACACTCCATAGCCGGAGAGAAATTGAGGTTAACACTGACTTTAAAATATCAATATTTTAGATATGAATCGAGCCGAATAATTAAAGGCGATTCGATACCTAATCGTATGAGCTTATTGATAAGAAATATGTAGTTGACCCTGTCAAAAGCTTTTGGGAAGTCGAGGTATATGACGTCAACCTTCCATTTGAGATCAAGGATGGTTGTCCATCTGTCCACCTCAGTCAGCAGGTTGGTCATACAAGAGTGACCTATTCTGAAACTGTGCTATGGGGTGAAAAGAGGTCTATGGACAATAAATAGTCGTGTACAACGTCACATATAAGGAACTCCCTATTTTTTTAGGGTATAGAGAGAAATGCCGACGGTCGTTATCTCGAAGGGCCAGCTTTCAAATTTCTGGTAACGTGCCTCGGCTTAGCGAATGTGAGAACAGCACGCTAAATGGTGTTGTCAAGGTTGAGGCTGCTTTCCTCAATATAACAGAATGAACTACATTCGGGCCGGAAGTGTCTATTTTTGGGTGCTGCGGTTTCCGATGCACCAAGTAAGGTTCACTTCTGAAAGTCCCGTGGAGTTTAAACGAAGCTTTCATCAGTATAGTTAGTGTAGGTCGGTTGAAGTGTCCGAGAGTAGCGTTCTGTCAGGAGGTTAGCGGCGTCACAGTCGTTGTTGACAGGGCCATTAGGATCTAGCAGTTGGGAAACTTCTGTTTCGGCTTGTCGAAGAGAGGACGCATAACGGAATGAGCTTTCGGATTAGAGACAAATTTATCGATAAGCTTTCCTGGTATTGTAGCCTGTCTTCCCTTACTACCTTTGTGCATATGTTCCTTATATGTTTGTATTGCCTGTACGCGCCGTTGTTATTAGTTCGTTTATATTCAGCCCGACAGTTCCTTTTGCGGCTTAGTAAACGAAGAGTGCGGTTCTTGATGATTGTAGGTTGTTGTAGCCTTTTGGGACCGTTAGATGAACTGAATACTTAGTAGCACATAAGAGCGTGTGCAGTAAGAAATCCCAATGAGCATCCACATCAAGTTGAGGGTGCACTTCCCATTCCATTAGCTATAGATTGTCCTGCATAGTTGACACACCCAACATTTTAAAATTCCAGCACCTGTTGTTGGAAGGATGTCTTAGCTCAGTTAGATTCATAATGATAAACTTCAATAATATCGGATCGAGATTATTACTATACAAAAAATGTATTTTAACCATCGTTGATTATGGTATTTTATCTTATAGTAGTTGCAGGTATAATAATAATAATAATTTATTCTCAAATAACAGTTTGTTACATGAGGCATGCCGGTTTACAGGCAAGATCAAATCGTTACAGAAGTTACAATTTTCACTGTTGAAAATTATTCAGCTGGGTTGATATTTCATAAGATATGAATGTAAATGGATTTCGTAAGAAACATGTCAATATCACACTTGGCGCACTTTATGGAGGTAGCGTCGCAACATACAACTGATAATGACCTGGTTAGAATTAAAGGTGTTCAAGGAAGACTCACTAAAGCTCTTTTGGGGTATCCCAACAACAAGGATCATCACCAAAGATGTTGACAACTCAAATTAGAACGTCTCCGGACGTATCAAATTAAACTTTGTCCTTATCTACAGGCTTAACAAAAGTATTTCTTATTCTTCGGCATCCACTCCTTTGTACTCTATGATATCATCCCACAACCTACGCAATAAGGTAAATGTTCTGGCGATTCCGAGAACCTGCACAAACTTACGACAAAATTTTTTCGTTACTCGCTACTCAACCATATGGGACAGACTGCTAGTGAACCTCCGTTGCAGTGAAACTGCTACCCGGCTCAGAAGTCTCCTTGATGACTTTCTTTCCAAAAGTGGATTTTGTCACCTATTGAATATCAATGTGTTTAACAACGATTTATGCAAACAAGGTCTGTCATCTATCTAATTGACTGAAATGCAATGTAGAACATTGTCTTAGTATTATTAGCATTATTGAGTTCACGCAGCGTTAGTGAGCATTACAAGAAATTGTCTTGAGTGATTTTGACGCTTGGAGTCCTTTCCCCAAGTGGGCCACGTGGCCGTTAAAGGCTCTTTTGTTAGATATTCGGGTTTCTTGTTTAACTCTTCCCAGAGAAAATAGTCACTTTTATTCTGAAGGCTGAAGGTAAGGTCAGGGCTGTTTTTAAGGTTCATCAATATCAGATAGTTATCAGGAAACGTGATTATCTTCCCAGGTTCTCGGGAACGTCCAGGTTGAAGACCTTGTTTCTTGGTGTTCGAGGCGCGTTTCAGATTCCTGTTCTCTTTACTGTCCAGTTGAACAGTTTAAGGGGTAGACTGTACGGCCAAATCACCGGTTGCTTTTATTACAATCCTCGGGATGTCCTGCTTCTTATATGGTGACACCCGGTTCACTTTCACTTTGTTAACGAGGGTCCGATGGCCTACAGAGATTTTGGGTACCACGGTCGCACTCAGGGATCCTGTGCTGGAAGACCCAAGTTTGCCGAGGGATTACAATATGGTCAATGTTATGGTGGTGCTGAGCTTCAGCATGTCCTCACTAGTGTCATTACATGCGCCACCGATGCTAACGTTGTCGGGGTCCTTATTCTTGTCTTCAGTGAGAATCTTTGTTTACTCGTTTTAGGACTGCCTTTTTTCAGGTTTGGTGACAACGATTTCCACAGGCCTGTCATGAGAATGAAGATGTTGCTCATCAAAACCTCAGCATTCATGTTGCACGCGCCATATGCTCACCTACGATCCAACCTACTAAGTTTGTTGTCAGCAGTCAATATGAGATCTGTGCTTGCTTCTCGGAACCAACCTTTGTCACACTGCATGCCAGAGGTAACAGCAAAGCGGCGTTCGCATCGCTATCATGAATTCTTAAGAATATGGTGATGTAAATTGTTTAATAAATCCTAGCAAAACTCTACGACCGTAAAACAAAAAACAGTACACTAATTCAGATAAAATGAATAAAAACGGGTGGTAAAAAAGGTTAGGATAAACTAAAACTAGTCTTGACGCGGAAAACTACAAAACCGAATAATAAGCTGAGACAAAACGACAGTCAATTATTAACTTGGGCAGAACTCAAAAAGAAAAGTGATCTACGGAACGTAAAGCTCAGAACAAATTCTTCGGATCAAAAATGGTACTTTTTTCAGTAAGGGTACAGCAAAAGTTCGAAAAATGCAAACCACGTTAGGACTAAACTTTCCGTTCGCAAAGCGCGCGAAAGTTGCTCAGGTTGATACTTCACAAGATATAACGTTCATAGAAAGGAGGATAAACGCGTATGCATGAGGAAATGAATCAAGTTAGTAAAACTTGAACTTTCATTGTAGGAAGCGGCGAGCCTTGTGAAGCCTGTGTTTTTTATCAATTCAGGCTACCCCGCGGATTTACTTCTCATGTACTAGAGCCCTTACCCAAAGCTAATATCGATTTGACCCTCCTAGTAAAATGTTCACAACGAAAGCTGGAAACGCGAGAACGAAAACTAGGGAAAACGTCCTCTTCAAGTGTATACTAATATGGAGCAGCTTTTCCTTGGGAATATGAATGGCTAATGGATTACATGCGTTCTTAAAGAAGCTCTGGTATACGCTAGTTTCCTAGTACACGAAAACACATCCACTTCCTACTCAGATATCTTAGGCTCTCTACAAGTCTCAATCAAATTCCGTGTGTTTAATGCTCGAAGTTATGTTGGTTTCTTCTGCGAAGATGCATAACTCACTTTAACCTTAACTTGGAGTAGACAGATTACTCTCTCGGATCCATTGACGCTGCTCGATTATAGCCGGACGCAAGCATATGATATTGTCCTGAAATATGACAAGTATTACAGCGAGTTGTCTCCTGGACCTCACACTATGCGGCTCAAGTCAGTGTTCATGCATTTGTTGTTTCGGAAAACCATCAGTCAGCCGGACTGCACAAAACACTATCAATACAAAGTTAAAGTGAGTTGCTTTTTGTTTACTTCACATCGGTTTGCTGTTTTTACACACACTTTATGAAATAACCACTGATCTTATACCGCCAACCACCACCTCATCTATAACCAAGTATCCCCACACTTTTCTAACTACTTTGATAAACATATGTCTGCCTTTATACCATCCAGTTTGCTCGAACTTCGTTTGGAAACAAACACTTTATACCACCGCAATACAAAACACTGCATAATCGTCTAACATGTAGTTCGAAATTTGTTATTTTGTTATCTCCTATGACTGGGGTCTTGGAATTTTATAAAAAATAGTTGATAAACAAAATTGATGACAATGACGACTTTTTGTATTTTCACACGTTTTACGTCCTTTTTTTGCCATCTCCTGTCTTGTGACGATCCTTCCGCCTTTTGCTTCAGTTCTCCCTATGGTACTTGAATCTATTTCACCTTGTTACATGTCATAATACAGTGTACACTATTACCGTATTGTATCAGAGGGGTCTTCAAATGTAACTCTAACAGTGGCAACCAATACGAGCTTTACTTGCTGATTAAAAACATCGTGTTAGTTCCGTTTTAAGCATTCAGATGTTATTAAAGAGTCATATTCATTTGCCCTTCCTTTTTACAATGACATGTTTGCAACACTCAGTCATGCAGTCTTTACCAACGCCTGAGTCAAAAAACCTTAGCTACGCGTGTGTCAAACTCACAGCTCATATCAGGCCACGACTGACCGCTGTTTTGTGTAGTCTTAAAATCAGGTCACACCACTTAACAACTTCATAAACTAACCCACTATCTTTGTAGTCAGACCCTTCAACTTCTTTAGAGTGTTTGAAGGACAGAATCTTAAAGGTAGAATGAACTGTTCAGTAAAAAAAGACTAAACGACACTGATGCACACTAACTCAGTTTACATATTCGCTTCATGTATTTTGCCCCAAAGATGACCTTACTGGTTAAAGCATCTCGTCCTCCTACCCGTTCGTAATCAATGCTGTCTGAAATGATGTATGGGAGTTTACAGGTGAGACCAAACTGTTTTGTCATTTTACAGGGTTTGCTGTAAGGTCACATTTAGTCAAATTAATATTTTTAACATGAATATATTCTCTATGTGAAGAAGTGGCCCTTAAATATAGATAAAAATATCAATAGAGACATGAGTGACGATGTTTAAATCGTGACGTACGGTGTGGTTAACGATTATTTAGCAGAAAGTTGCTTAAAAACAAATGCACTTTGTAATTATCACGCTAGGCCGGTCGCTGGTGACTGTGAAACGTCACGAGCAAGACATGGAGCTGTTTCTGGTTCAGAATAGTAGCGTTATTACACACAGTTTTTCAATGAAAACACAACTCGTAAAAAACAGCGTATTGTTTCTTGTTAGCAGTCTCTAAGTAGCCCCTGTACGAGACTTCTTGTAGGATGGCATCTTGCTTGAAGTTCTAAGTAAAGCGCCTGTTTCTGCTTCGGACACGTGCATCACACATTCCTGCCTGATGGTAAAATAAGGAAAGGGTTCACCATTTGCATAGTTTGCGCCTGTTATGATAGAACCTATTCAAAAGAATCGACCATATTAAACTGTACAAGCAACACTTCTAGCCTACACATATGATCCTAAATCAGCCCCTATTTCTTGATTTTTGTACCTACTCATAATAATGGAAACTTAGGTGTCTTGCAAATAGAGCTAGGATGATATGCTCAGGCGATGTCTTAAACAAGGAACTAGTGCTTATTCATAATAGGTTAGTTGAAACGGATTATCTACGAGGTTGGCCGAAGAAACATTTGCAGGTAATGAATAGGAAAATAAATTGTAAGGAACCTCTCTTTCTGAGGCTACAATTCAGTAGAGATATAGTTGGTAATTTCCAGCGAGATAGGCTGGCCAGAGCAATGAAGAGAACGTTTGACGCAACTAGCCTCTGTCGTTTTCGACCCGACCCATAATGACTCCTCAACTAAAGGATAAGTTACTTGGCTCTTCCACATCTATGTGAACCTATGAGTTCAGCTGCTTCAGTAAAGAAAGCTATGTCGGGCTCACAAACAGAAAACTTAGTCAACGAGCTACTGAACACCTCTCTCCGTGGTTAGGAAAGGGTACCGTCGAAACAACACGCACCTCTGTTCCATCACGCTTGATCGATAAAGGTCATGTAGTGGATTTATCGTATTCCCACTAATTTTCCTCATGAGGTTCTACCACAACTCTCACACATAGCAAAAGCTATAAGAATTCAAGCTAAAGATCCGAGTCTTTGTACTTATAAGAAGCTTGTTACACCTTAATTTCCTCCTTGCTTGAGTCAGCCTTAATGAAAGGTTACTATTTTTCATACTCTCTGTTCGTCTAAGTTTCCTCATCCCCCTTTTTTCCTTTTTTTCAAAATTATGTTTCATTGTCCAATCGTTTGAACACCTCTTATTACGTAATTCTACGGTTTTTATGAATGTTATTTCAGCATCTACAGTTTTCAAGTCATTGGCCTATTTCTCATTATGAGATATGGATTCGAGCCTTTGTTATTCATATCACAACCAGTGCATCTGCATCACACTATCGATCTGTACCTTTCACTCATTATGTTCATTTATGCAATCTACCCCACAGTTATTACCGACTCCTGAACTGCCTTGACTGGTAAAATAGTTTCGTATCTGAACACTTTTGTCAAATTCAAGAGGCTAATAACCTTGTTACTAGACTCTGATGAACTTCATTAACTATTCCTTGAACTCCCGCCCAACAATAAGGCACTTTATTATGGACCGCCTAATATCTAGATGGATATCCAGATATGAATATAACCAAACTACAAAACACATGGTTTATCCTCTTCCACTACTCATTGATTATTATTCATGGCCTTCTGCTCCCAACCCTCACTTTCAGATTCCGAATCTCTCTAATGGTTAAAGATACATTATTTTTCCTAAGTGTCACGTCTTTTTTTCTATTGCAAGTAGACAGATAATTTACTAATCTTATGGATGCTGATCAGCTAAGGTCGATCAAAAGGAACTCAAAATGTCCTAAACTCTTGTGAATTGCTCAATGTTTTACTTCTCTTACCCTGAAAATTTTACAATTTTCTACTATTTTATATCCTTTGATTTGCTGTTAGTTCTTACTACCTCTTAACCACATATAATCCGACCAGTCTCTTATAGCTTATACCACTAGTTATCTTAATAACAGTATGATTTACTTAGTGTATGTCTAACCCTTAATACTAATGCTTTAGTCACTTGATTTGCTCGTAACATGGAACTAGTAGAGACAGTATATTGCAACTATGGGCAATAAATAAAGCAATATTCATACTAATCACGAACGTAAGAGAGCCTAAAATCAACAGCTTGCATGGTGGTAAGGAGATAACTTCAATCCACCCGTGTCTGTAGGGCAGAACGTTTTGTTTAATCACGGCTCCTTACGGTCTAGCGTAATGTCACAAACCAACGGTATTGGTACTGATTTATTTATGCAAAATACCTTCATAACTCGTGTTTAAAACACTGAACCGGTTTCACTTCCTACCGAGTAATCCTATTACAAGCAAACTAGACAATTTGTTGAAAACGAAACCTGCTCAAGATCCTATAAATTCTGTACAAAATGGGCTCACATAGCTTCTCAGAGGGAAACAGACATTCGTCTGTCGGGATACTGTTCTCAGCACTATATTTTATAGGTATAGATGGTCCCATACTTTCAGCTTCTTTCTGAACCACCTTCATTTATATATTTTCTTATCCACTCATGCCTTATTTACACTTATTATTTTAACATATTAGAATGCTCTTGCTTAATAAGCAATTTTCTCACTTCTTTGTTTAGGTCCGTTCTTGTCAAGAATACTCTTACTGACTTTCAGCTGTCGAATATTCACTTATTAACAGTCACTTTTGCTATGTAGAAGATGCTTTTGTGATGAAGAAATCTGCGACTGCATAGCAGAGGCTGTGAAGTTCAAGGCACTTAGTAATTTTAGTATAAGTTGTCTTCTTTACTACCTTAAAGCAGAGCAAACAAAGCTCAGAGTCTACATTCTGGTATGATCCAATGCGAATGACCCGAGGAGGCCTTGTTCACCATGCATAAGAGTGCGCTTCTGTGTAATCGGGTAAACTTTGATTCGTTTGTCCTCTGCATTTTGACAAAATACCGAAATTCTGGTCATCACAATCAATCAAAGTTAACACTTGATTATACTGGAACGTTCCAGTCTAGTCCAGGATGATAAGTTCTCTACAATTCGAATAACTAACCGTTTGTACTTCAGTGAGATAGGTTGTCGTTTGGGACCTGACTAGCCCTGTGGTAAAAATTAAAACTGTAGTGCTAGATGATGCAGTTTGGTGTCCCCAGACAACAAAATTTTCCTCAAGATTTTCGGTGTTACTTTGCCGCATAATGCCAACGAATGCAAAATTCTGGTCAGTGGTTTCCTATCTGCTTAATCGAACGACCTAGCACCCAAATTCAGTTCGAAATGGGTTTGAGAAAGCATTAAATTCTAAAATGCGATCGCCAAATTGGCCAGATTTTCACTACTGCTGGACCTAGTCACTGAAATGAAAACATTATATAACTGGTATTTAAAAGAACAAATGGTTATTTTGTAAACGATGGCCTGCCGACTAAGAATTCCGAATACACACGTTCCTTTGTGCTCATCCATTTCTAATTACTGTAAATTGCACTATTTCGAACATTCCTAGTTATTACATTAAGTCGAATACTTCTAATCATCGCATTGGCGTCGCGATAGAGTCGAATCTTGGACAATTGGATGGTGATTCAAATGAAGACGAATTCAAATACTACATGGGACGGTTCGAAATCCCGTGCATGACTAGAAAAAAAAATAAAGATGGTGAGATCATAGCTTATTTCCTGACTTTCACCGGCGAAGAAGCTTATAACCTGCTGAAGATTCTGGCTTATTCAGAAAAGCTACGTCATTGTAAAACGAATCTCTCAAGGATTTAATACCTTACCATGTGCAGCGTGCCTGCTTTGAATGCGGAGAGCGACCGAAGTTTCATAAAATAATGAGAGAAAATGGTCAGGAAGTTTGAAGATTTTATACATGAACTGCAGAAACATGCCTCGAAGTTCCATTTCGGAGATCATTTGGAGAACCAACTTAGTGATCAGTTAGTTGCTGGTATGAATATTTCGAATTTAGGAGGGAAATTAATTCGGGAACCAAAACGTTCGTTCTAATAAATTAAAACGGCATGTATTAACTATGAGACAGTGAATGAGCTTTTTTCCTAGTCAGGTAAAATTTCCACTACTTTGTTCATCCGTTGTGATGAGTGACACTCTCAGGGTGGCTCAAGCACGCATTTGTTTAATAATGATTCATTTTCTCATGGATATCAGCGGTTCAGCAAAGAATTGTAAAGTAGGTTGTCGAGGTGTATGTTAAATGCTTCCAATGTCGTAAAAGCGGACACGTCCAGTCAGTTTATAAAAGTGACGAGCGTTTTACTGCATACAATACTAATCTTTGTCACTCAGACGCTATCAATTCGATTAGTTTTAATGATCGTATATATCTTATTTGTAACTTCCAGCACTTTACATATTCTGAAACGATTATAACTGTCCAGTGGATCTTTTCACGGTTTTGTTGTTTACACCGGCAGCATCAAGTCCATCATTTTACTGAGAGTTTAAATTCATAAAATCCTGATGCCATAATCAAGCCTGTTAAAGTCTTTATTTCCAGTATTACAGTTTATAAACTTCCTTTTCCTGGGTGTTGTAATTTGATGATTAGAGACGATGGATCTTCAGTCCTAAACGGTAAATTTTCATCACCGATTGTGGGCCACTTATCTCAGGTTTAGGACGTTTAGGAATGCTTCAAGGAAAGCTTTAATCAATGACCACGGTTATGATGAAATGCTTGATAAATTGACAACCACGGAATCGAAAAGCGAAAAATTGCATCAGATTGCAAAGCCCCCTCATTCTCATATACAAACAAGAAATTTTGAGACCTTAAATAAACGACAATTCTAATGCTGCTGTGAAATTCAAAGACCCGATGAGGAGAGAAGATGAAGTCCTTAGGTGCAGAATTGCCAGTAGATACGCACCAGAAACAATGGTGAAACTGTTTGGACAAAAAAGCTTACAATAACTCTACAACCTATGAAAGGTCTGCCAAAACAAGTCAATAAATCTGTGGTTCATATGCAAGCCAGTCACAACAATTGGTTGTATTACAAAGAACCAGGCGAGTTTGTCCGATTTTCAGTTGTTAATTCTGGTTCTAATGAGTACATTCTAGATCATTCAGATTCAATATCCAATACACAGTCGGACAGACACGTGATGAACCCAAAGAGAAATACAATCGAAAACAGAAATTCGGACTCCAACTTAAGCTTTGACGGATGTGATATTTCTACAGTCTAGTGATTCTTTTGTACTCAGTGACCCACCGACTAAGAATTCCGAACACACACGTTAATTTGTGCCCATCTATTTCTACTTACTGGAAATTGCATTATTTTGAATATTCCTAGTTATTACATCAATTCGTGTACTTCTAATTACCGTAATAACTCGTTGTGTTCACAGTCGTGTGGCAATAAATGCTCGAAACGTTTTGACAATTAATTACCAAACAACAAGGGAGTCGTTATTATCAGTTATTGTAACAGAATAAAAGATACTATCTTCAAACCTTTGAGTAGTAAGGGTTTTAAACGATTATTCAACAATCAATTTTTACATACTTCTGATTGATGTCCATAGTATCATTCAATACCGTTACTGATATAGTGGTGTTCCGACAATATGAAATGATAAAAGTTCACAAATCTACGATAAATACGATCACTATATTAACCCCTAAGTTAGCACCCACATAGAACATGTTGTTGGGTGGGATTCATAGGGGTCGAAATTGCGCCCAATAAAGGGCAGTCGGTAAATGTATTTGTTGGTTATGGGAAGGGTTCAAGAAGTTAAATTAGCCTTGAACTTCTGGCAATGACTTTTGACCTGTTAATAAAAGAGAATTAGATTAAGTAGTCATACTCTAACAACTCCAAAACAAATGACCCAACTTCAGTAGCCGTGGACATTGTTCACTCTGCTTCTCTTTCCTTTTTCTTACCTTCCTTTTCAACCACCTCAAGATATGCCGCCGAAAATACATATGGAACGAAGGACTTCGTCCGGCAACATCATTAATGCCTCATGTGTTCCAGAGGGGTATAAGATTGCGGCTTATAGAAGCTCTCAACTTTATGTGGGTTTATTCACGACTATCTGTTGTACATTACAAAGCAACCTCCATGAAGCTCGTCAACTTCAATATTGAGAATATGAGTCTTACTAATACTATTTCATTCATATGTGAGAAGTGTTATTCCCCATAATTCTATCACCATTGTACCTTATAAAATATCAGCCTGACTGGATAATCTACTACACTGTAGACTATATCTTCTGTAACAGTTTGATCTTGCCAGTAGACTGGCATACCTCATTTAACAGATTGTTATTTGAGGATAAACTACTATTACCGATTACTGTGTTAACATTTTTCGACCCCTGACACCAGAATGATGAGATCAACTATTATGAAATATATTCCACCTGTTGTTGCTAGCGAGCTGCTCCGTCGATGGTAAAATAGTAATCACAAACTATAACTGGCTTCTGCTCTTTGGGGATAACTTAAAATCTCACTTTTCAGTTGGGTTAGTCGAAATGCAGGAAAACATATCTTATTTGGAGGAACTGCATATTACTTCAAAAGTAAGTTGATCCGAGTAATGAATTGACGGTATTTACATTATTATAAACATAGCATAGTCGCTTCTAGGAGAGGGCTAATGCGACACCCAAAAGTAAGAAATACTCAATGACCTGCTTGCTTGTCTACCTACATCTGTCACCTCTCATGGAGGGGAAAACACCGCCCACCAGCATTCTCAATCAAGCTCTGTCCTGAGTAATCCCCTCCAGTTGCTACTCATCCTTTTCAAGTCTGCTTCCCATTCCTGAAGCAGTGTGTTCTTTGACCTTCCTCTTCGCCTCTTCCCTTCGGGATTCCATCTTGGTGCCTACCTCGTGATGCAGTTAGGTGATTTCCTTAATGTATGTCCTATCCACTTCCAACGTCTTTTCCTAATTTCCTCTTCAGATGGAAGCTGGTTTGTCTTCTCCCACAGTAGACCGTTGATGATGGTCGACGGATATTGAGTATCTTACGTAGACAACTGTATATAAATACTTGTACGATTTCGATGATGATTGTGATAGTTCTCCAAGTTTCATCTCCGTACAGTAGACATGTATCGACGTTCGAATAGAAGATTCTGACTTTGAGAATGGTTGACAGTTGTTTTCAGTTGCATATGTTCTTCGATTGTGAGAATGCTGTTGTTGCTTTTCCAATCATCGCCTTTATGTCAGCATCAGATCTACATTGTTATTAATCAATGACTTGATGTTAGAACAAAATTAATTTAATACGAGCTTATATACTTCCTTATTTCATATGGGCATTACGTTCCTCTAATGAGTGGCAGAATGTTTGAGTATTTAAATAAAACGAGCCCAGACTTCACTTGGTCACCATGTTGTGTAAAAAATCTGTAAAAACAAACTGTTAAACCCTTCTAATTCCAATATTCAAAGAGGGATAAATATTCGTCTAACAATCGCTTTATCCATTAGACTGACAAAATATTCTCATCAAGGAATTGAAAAGTCTATTCGATAGTCCGTACATAGTCGTTTTCGAGGCCACTCAAGGGAACAATATAGCTGATTGGGACTAGCGAAATATACCGAGACTTTGCAGATCATCCAACAAGGGGAAACATGACGCATAGCATCTACATAAATTGACGAAGTAAATGACTCTGAACTCACATTCGAATGTTCTGATCCTAAAAGTAAGTTGTATTGGATAATCCTTTTATTTTGTGACATACAAGTGCTTGCCATAAAACTAAAAGTTGCGATCGTTATTTCTTTCCACTTGAGAATGAAATGAATTCGATGATAGGACATCATAAGCATCTCTAATCATTTCCTTCAACGCCTAACGAAACTTATTTTGATTCAGATCTAAAAGATAAAAATTTCAAAGCATTGGAGAATAATAAAAAACTCACCGAATAAAAGACGTCCACAGTAGTCCCCCTCAATACCGTCCGAACTGGAGTAAATACCTTCTGGATGAGCCACCAAACTCTATCGATATCTCCCGCAGAAGTAAACATGTTTTTGGGTATTTTTTTGTTAGATGATACCCTCTTAGTTGTACCTTAATACTGACATGAATTAAAGCTCTGTTCGAATAATCTGAATTATGAGGGTTAATATGAAAACAAAATGCCGTCGGATAAAACGAATGTCTCTCCAAATAATAAACAGATCAAAATGGACAACGGGTTCTGTAGTTGTGGATAACGAACTTAGTAATTTTGGATATTGAATCTAGTTCATTATCTTTGTGCCGTGGCCAACCTTTAAAACATGACCTTCAGTTAGGGTAGCTTTACTCACGCTAAAATACTCTGATGGCGTTTCTTTTTTACGAACATTTAAATCGTGTCCCAGCCAAAAAAATTAAATTTTCGGGGGCCTGCACAACTATTCCTATCGTTATTGACAATGGTTAGTATCAAAGCCATATTCTAATATAAAACGTACGTTTCCTACGTAGGAAATTATGAATGTCGTGCCGGTTATTCACATCTTGAAGAACCCCATATAACTTTCCCAAACGTAGTGTACCGTCCACGAATGTCGAAAGTAAATATCTATTCTGTTAACGAAAACTGTTAGGGTGTTCTTGTCGGGAATGATATTCAAGACCTGGATTCTGTACGTCATAGTCTAAAGTCTCCTTTCGTGGACAATCTTGTCGTTAATTTAGATGTACAAGAACAGGTAATGAGCCACGTCTTTGGCAAGCTCAATGTTCAAGAACCGCTTACTAATCCTGTTGTTATCAATGAAGTATTATGCAATCCCGGAGTATGTAGATCCCGCAAGTTATTGTTTATTCCTTAATTTACGCAGAGCTAACTGAGCTACTGTTTGAAACCTACAACGTCCCAAAGCTGATGTACTACGTAGACTGTCTTGCCTCCTACTATAACTTTCAACGTTCTGAAAATACCGGTAAACTGAATGCAACTTTTTTGTTCCCCCTGTTTAACATTTTTATTTAGTGGTTCAAAAGAGTTGGGGGTTTGCACCTTCATTTTAAAATGGTATCAATCACTTGGCGGTCCTTGGTTTTGGGGCGAATTTCTAATATCCTTTTTGACTCGTGACATTACTACTAACCATCGTTTCTTTTCTACAATTCATTATAATAATCCTTCTCAGATTAAGATATTGGATCAAAACCGAAAATTTTGTACTTCCCTATATAGTTCGGACAAGTTTCCTTTGACCTAATCCCACAATCCACTCTATTCACTGTAAATTTTTCGTTAATTCTCTAGTAGTTAATACTCACTGGAGCAGTTTATGACTCAGAATTTTTACCACGTGCTTTCGCCATTTATTTTCGTGCTGTCCCACAAATTTAATTCTGTTTTACTAGCTGGATGAGTCCGCCACTCAGACGACTCTTTGCAAATGTCTTTAACAAATCGCCTGTAATCTTTTTGTACCTCCACTTGATGTCTACTTCAGAACGCCAAAACCGAACAATATACTTGTCCTTTGGTAGAAATTCAATCATTTTGCCCGGGCCTTCATTCGTAGCGATCAAATGTTAAACAAGTTCTATGTATTCACACTGAATTTTGCGTGTTATCAGCTGATTAGTTTCAATTCGATCCCTATATGTTGAGTGATAGACGTATGTAATGGTCTTACCTATATTTAGAATAGGCATCTGTGCAAACAAATCCTGATGTTTCATTACCCGGTTAACAATTATTCAAGATGCTAAGATAGCTCCATAACTTATACTAATCAGTGAGATTTTTATCCGTCGTCACTATCTCCTGTTGAACTTAGTTCATAAAAATTAAGAACTTTCCATGTTTTTATGACTTTGTTTTGCCATCATATTAGGAAAACTTGAACTTATTTGGTAGATTATAGGACTGTTTTTTATTATTCACTGGTCAGATGTATGTTTCTCACCTCTAATTAAGTACTTGAGATTCATAAACCATCTTTTCTTCATTTATTTAGATCCAAATGCTAACTGTCTCCTTATATCTTTTGGGTATCAGAGAACTCATATCGTCCCCATTATCTCACTCTGTAATACAGATACACCGTTAGTTCTTAATCCTTTGATACAAGCCGCTCGTCGTCTCCACACAGGAGGTGCTCATGCGAGCTGGATGATCCAGCGTTTGCTTCAGTTAAAATATCCTTCTCATTCAGAGCGTATTACTGCAGGACTAGCTGAGGTATGTGGTGTTATAAGTTGTCTAAAGTGAGTATTGGTCTTGTTTTATTTTACCGACTTTTGTGACTTGTTTCGTAGTACATAAAGTCATATATAGAGAGACCCAATTTACACAGCTAGATCTCAATTTGTCCCAATCTAATACCTTTTTGATCTAGGCTGGTGCTTTATCGTGTTGGTTTAGCTAATGTATTACAATAGGGTCACCCAAGCTGTAATGATAAGTGTTTGTTAAAACCGATCAGCAGTAAAACTATAAAAGAATTATTCTATACTAAGAAAATTCCTTACTATGATCTCTGGGTTGAAGGCTATCTGATAATCATTGGACATGTCAGTGTGTGACAGAAGCTTTCTCACACAATACCAAGTTTCTTATGGTATTGCTTGTTTGTTATCGAAATGTGTCAAAAGTATCCAGTATTTTGTTGTTTATGAGGTAAAACCTAAGTACAGACAAATATTTCCCATTTCAGAATCTCAGGTTAACGATCTCCATTTTCCCTTCGTGTTACTGGCAGTCCGAAGATGGGTTCAACAAGCAATTCTAATTAGGAAAACTTCTTTAGTCGTGCTTTTTAACCACCAGATCTACGTGTTTTTTGATTTTGTTGTTACTGTGATAGGTCTTAGTTCAACTCATTACTGTCCAAACTTCGGTCAGAGAATAAAACAATAATTAGATGAAAAATGGCTTAAGGGTATATTTTATTATTTACTTTTTATTATGGTTTCAACACATTAGGATTCAGTTAGATTTTCACTGGCCTTCCCATAACTGGTATGGTTTTTGAAAATAACTATTCAATTATTTAGTATTTTTTAACCATTATTCTTGTCATTTATTTGTCTAATGTATAGCGATTGGCTCATTCTTACTGTTGGCTAGCTTCCAATTATAGACAAGAAATGGTTGAATGGAAGTCTGATGGATTTCGTCGAAGTCATACTGTCAAAGTGCAACTTCCATTTACTAAGGTGTAGATCTTATATATTTCTATTAATTGTTGTCAAACTTTGATGACCCACATAATTTGGTTTATATATATTTATATTCAGAAAAGCTTCATGCTTATAACTTGACAATCAGGTGTACTAGTTGCAATGAAGTAGTATAAACCATATGGGAAGCTGGAACTGGTATTTTATGTTTTTTTCCTCAGTAAGCATGCATTCTTTCCTCTTAGTTCTGATTTCTGAGTGTTTTCGTAGATGCCCTCGAAAACTATGTAGTTTGACTAATTTGTGTTTTACTTTGAATTATGTCGCTATAATTAATGTATCATTTTTGAAATTTTTATTAATTATGTTGGAACGTACGACTAAAGCTAGAATGCGGTGAATTTCCGTCTATCTTTAGTTTCTATAGAACTTGGATCCGCACTAATGGTTTTGGTAAACCGGCAACAAAATCTGATCAACACAAGCAGACTCCAATTCCATTTTTCCTGATTTTTTGTATATTAGATTGTTCGGATCCTATATGTGGAGGTTTATATTTCCAAAATAATAAAAGCATAATAGAAAGCACTTAATGTCAAAACTCGGTATTTACTCATTTGATATACTTCGAAAAACTAAGTATATTTATCATCAAGGATGTCAAAAACGTTTATTTCGTTAATAGTTGGTACTGTATGTGGTAAACAAGGGAACTTATTGCTCGTCAAGATGTTTTTTATGTATACTTCATGACAGCATTGTATGAACCAAAAATTTCAAGCATCTTTTCATCACTTGACTTTGATACTATCTTCTGTTGTGTACGTAAGGTTTCATATTTAATATGTTGTAGAGTTTTTATCAATATAGAAAATACAGTTGATATTGGTAAAAAGCATGGATCACATCATGATTTCGAAACCTCATGCATACTAGTTTACAATCCTGATGAAACTATGAGACTTATCTGGTAATAAAGTCTCGATTTTGTGTCAATCATTAGGTGTTGATGCCGTTTGGAATGTAAATAACAGACATGCAACTCTCGTTACTTAGACAAATTATCTGACCAAGCCAGTTACCACATTCTTGTCTTTAAAATTATTGATGTGTAAGAAAGATGAATATAGTTCGGTATCATGATTTTATTTTAAATTGCTATAATCTCTTATATTAGCCATCAACCGAAGACTTGAAGGCACTGGCTGATCGTAAACGTGCTCAAACTGAACGCTTATTGAGTGTGCATCGGAAACGTCAACAAAAACAAGTGAGCTAAACAACTTAGTTTCTCTAGCAACGTATATTAAAATTTTAGAATATATGTTTGATGAATTTTTTCTCCCCAAAACTTTTCCATGTGATTTCTGAAAATTTTTACAGTTACATATTAAAAAGCAATTACCATTAAAGACTAAAAGTAGCTAAATTCTTAAACCTAATGAGAAACTGTATAATGAATACATATTTCGTAACTGTGATCAGTAAAAAGACATTTTGTGTAGGACGTTTACCTCTGAATGATTTTCGTTATCGCACTTATTTTTTGTAGTAATTTTTGTTTAGGATACAAGTCAATATAGAAGTTCCTTGTACAATAGGAGTGAGAGACATAGAGAGACATTTAATTTATGGACGAGCCAGCCAGAAGCGCTTGAGGGATTTCAAGGTCACGGCACCAATTTAAGTACCTGATGCTCACGTACGATCGGTTCATAGCGGATTTTAGAGAGAACGTGATAATTAAGCGACCACAACAAATAGGACTACTAAGAAGTTCCTTTATTCGTGATTGTGGTAATCAAATGACTTGTGGACCTTGTGCAGACTACCCTGATGGTGCTGTCTTTCGATGTAATATGCGTTGGAGAAAGACGTCTGCTGGATTAGGATTATTTTCGCTCGATCCAGATTGAGAATAATGCAAATTATGACAATTGTTACAGCAGTAACACTAGCTGCAGCTGGGTACTACAATATATACGGATGTTTGGAGAGCGTACAGATGCCTACATAGACTTTGTTATGTGCATCATATCGTTATCCACAAGCGGCATTTTGTGGACCCGACAACCGGAGTGCACACAAAAAATAGTGAAGCTATGTAGTTAAGGCTGAAAGAGTTTTTGTGACCTTATCATGGCTCCAGAGGCCGACTATTATAGAGGCATATGGGGGATTTCCTCCACCGGATGCATTACGATTTTAGAACCTCTGAACCTCTTTCTAACCTTGACAAGTTTTCGAACCATGTAAAAAAAGTTTATCCACTTTAATTCTTTGGTTTCGTATAATATATTTTTACCCTATACTGTTTTCTGATCGGCTAATATTTTTCAAAGTCACGACTCGTTCAAAGGTTGTCCATAAATTATAGTCTTGCCAGGGACATTGGTATTCATTTAGTAAAACTGACACTTCAACTACCGTAGTGCTTTTCTAGTACATGGTTTTCAAACATACAGTGCACACGATTTCGTAACTCGTAAATATATCGTAAACTGTTAACGACAAGTCTCTCTTCCTCCACCATTGTATTTATACCAGTTGTATATACCGTGAAAATTCTCATTTTAAATATCTAGTTGGTTCATTAGAAAACCAGATTAGTGGTTTCAAGTGTTTCTTTACCATTCTAATTCACAACTCATGTAATTGTTTGAGTAAAATACAAGTTTTCAACGTGTCACAGTTTATAAATTTCAGTATTTATGAAAGTAAGATATTGTCATAATGAAACTTTAAAATTGATTTTCGGTTTATGAATATGAAAATGTATAACATAATTGATGTGATTAAAGAAAACTAGATAAAAAAAACCATCAGACAACTTTAATTATTACCCTTTAAACATGTGCAGATCAGTTGCATAAAAAGTTACTATCCAAGGCCTCAGATGTTTTTGTTTTTCTCTTCATCTCAGCTTATGTAAAGGTTTGTATTTCTTCGTTGTCGATGTTAAGTACTGAGAATGATCAGTCTCTACTGGCATATGGGCATCCTGAGCGAATCGCTTTGATATAACCATTAGGTCACAAGTAATTTCAGTAAAGTTGGTTAGTGGCTGCAATGGGAACCACGACGCGCGTTTCTTACGATTTAGGACTCGTCAGCTGGTTGTGCCCGCATCTGATTGTTGTTGTTCATATAAGGACTCGAACCCGATACTTTTCATTTCAAACGTCTAACACGTTGTACACTGAGCTACTGAGTCCATATGACTACTAGCTTGTGCAAAAGGTATGGGTTTTGTTTGTAAAGGTCTTCATTTTCCGGTTGTTGATGTTAAAATCTGAAACCCTCACGAACAAAATCTGTACCTTTTGCACAAGCTAGTAGCTGTTTGACCTAAGTAGGTCGATGGGCAACGCGTTGGGTGTTTTAAGCGAAAGATACTGGGTTCAAGTCTCAGTATGCATTTCAACAGTGGAGGCAGATATACTCAGCTAACGATTCCCAAATAAAACGATATAAGCGTTCTAGATCCTACTGCTAACCACTATTCAAATTTTAAAATCCTCATCCCTGCGGTTATCTTTTCAACCGAAATAAGATTCTTAGGACAGGCAATTCATATATTAATTACGTTTTTTCATAAATTGAATGTTATTTTACTCAACAACATTCAAAATTTGTAATATATAATTCTTTTTTTCATTTAAAGTTTGAATCAACTCAACAGCGGTTAGATAATCTTACTAAGGTAGAAAATTTAATGAAACAAGGCGATTCTCCTATTGTAAAGGTATCTGTTAGTTTGTTATTTTTCAAGTCCATTCATTTTTTATTTGCTCACGAAACAAATTATTATCACGCATTGACCTTTCGATATATCATTCATTGTTTCTGTTATTTCTCAATTTTTGTGTCAATTATGTATGTGTTCAGTACATTGTTCTTTTTGAACTGACGTCTCAATAATTTTTGTACAAACTCATCAGAAGAAATAATAGCATTCATGTCATATACATAAGCAATTGCTTGATATTTACCATCATACAAATCTCACAGTGTGCAGGACAGCTTGTCTATAGAGTATAATTTTTTGCTTTTTCTTTGAATTGATGGGTCTCGTTTGGTCTACCCAGTTATTAGCAAACAGATATAATTTCTTTTGGCTTGATTAGTTTTTAAACTTGAATCATCGTTGGAATCACATTTATTATCGAACTAGTAGTTGCCTTCGAAACAGCTCCTCCTTTATTTTAATTGCAAAATCAAGGATTTTTAGTTTATATCAACCAATATTATACCAATCGTATTAAGACTATTTATTTTTAAAAAATACTTATTTAACGTGTGTTTGATCTAATATTTATGAAGGGTGGAACTAATAACTGATTACATATATTTTTCTGCATATAATGAATGAAGTATGAAAGTCTTTCTTACAAAATTACTTATAAAACAATCTACAGTGGATATTTATAGCAATTATATTGCATACGAATACCCAGTTCAAAAATTCTAACCATTATAATTGATGTATGGCAGATTAACATGCTTAAATTTCCAATGATTAGTATACTAGTGTCATCATCAAAAAGTTTTCATTACTACACTGGTCTATTTCCTCTAGTTAGGTGAGGGGGGGGAGAAGAGAACAGAGGTAGTTCTGTTCACTTACTGAAGTCAGAGTAGCCATACCTCAGCATGGCGCACAAAAGTATTAAATATTAAGACCAGAAAAAGTATATCTGCTATTCTCTCTGATAAGCCTGTTTCTATTAAAGTTTATGAACCCATATTGTGTGTATCAGTCCCAAATTTCTGACTTTTATAGTACTGGTGACTAGTTAAGAAAGCGATAGGAGGATCTTAGATACACTGTCAGACGGAAAGCGATTTTACGGAGAAATGGGCAGATTGCTTTGAGTAACTTATCACGATAGCGTAAATATCTGTATGAACTGGTAACAATGAGTTGCCTTTTTAAAAAAATATTCAGTCGTTTTTTTATCAGTATGTCTTCTAGGAATGTTCATAAGCTATTCATTTTCCTCTTAATAAAAAAATACAATTTTTGGTTAGGGAGAAATGTACTAGTGTATCTATTCTTAGCGGGTTAAGAATCTTTACTTTTAAAAATCATTCATGACAGTGGTATGTTATGTGTGGTCACTTGAGTAGTGTTAAATGTAATAAATTTCCAAATTAGGTTTAAGAATTGCAAGTCATTAGATCCCTACTCAATGGCCTAGCGGCATTGGGCTTACTCGACATTTCTTCACTAAGTATGAGGCTTTAGAGTAATATGAAACAGCTCTATAGTAGTTCATAGTTTTCCATTGTTCTGCAAGCGAGCCAGTTTCCCATGGAAGTTATCTTCACATTTGACACAATTCTATAAACCACTTAGCTTTTTCTTTTAATCGTTACCTTCAATTAATAACCGCCTTCCGAACTATTCCTGCTTCGGTTTGGGCACCCTGGCAGTACCATGGCCCATACGCAAATCAAGTGACTTGTTTGGCGCATAATGTATTCGGTGCCCCTTTGTGCCAATATTTATGTGTTCAAATAAAATAAATCCGTACCATTAGCATAAATTTATTCACCCTGACAAATGAGTAAATGGATTTCAGTTTAATGAGTCTTGAGTAGTGTGTCTCATCATAATCTTGCAGAACATACAATTGGCAGTTTTGTATAATTCATATTCACAGTACTATATTTTATCTTATTTTTTTTGCTGTATGGTAATTGTGTAGTGAAATATTTTTTATTTGTTTATACTTCCACAAAAAAACATGAAATATGTTCATTAGTTGATGTTTATTAATCGTTTTTGTTCGTGATTTCAGCGAATTTCGTACAATTTTTAGTCTGCACAAATGTTAAATCAACTTATTATTTATAGCCTCATTCATATTTTTCTTCCTTTTTGTATCGTACGCCCCGCTATCTGTTAATAATAGATAATGTGAGTATATTTAATCGTTTTCTAAAGATTGTTTGCTGTAACAAATGTTGTTCCTTTGTCTCAATCAGTTTTCCTATCCGTTTGTACTCCCATCTCGATGTTTTTGTTCTATTCTCTCATTCGTATTAATTTTGGTGTTTCCTCCGAATTCTAAAATTTGTGCAAATTTTGTCAAAACTTTTTTGTTTTGTGAGGTTTGAATATTCTCAACACTTAGAGCCTAATTTATTTTCGTTGATTGTTGAATCTCGCGATTGACATATACATTTTCTGTATTCTCATCCGAAATAGTTGCTCTGATTAAACACGATTCATTTATTTAAAGTGTACATTTTCTCTGCAAGTGTCCCTTTAGTGGCTTAATTGAAATTGAGACTACTTCACGATACATGATTTGTAAGTTTTCAACGAATACTTTATTTTCAATGGGAGTACCGTAGTTTCAGAAAAATTTCGTATTTCGAGATTTTTACATATAACTCTATGGTGCAGTTAGATAGGATCCTCGTGCGTACTCGGGGAGATTTCTATTGGAAACTCATTTTTTTAATGATATACTATTATTCAGATAACATAAGATTATCTTTTTGTGACAATGTTTACTTCATATTTTAGTCAATTAAAATATTGAAGTTACTAGTAGAATTTCCAGAATGTTTATATCTATCAGTTGTTACTTTACATAAATAAATATTTCTTTTAAAATGTAGTGTAACATATATTTCCACTGATTTTCAATTTTTCCACGTCAATCCCTTCATTTCCCTACAGCAAATTCTTTCCAACTTGGGTTTGTCAAATGCGACAGATTTAAGTCATGAAATTAACGCATGTCATAAAATTATGGAAAAGCTACAAATTCAACTTAATTCTAGTAAAATCGAGTCTACGTCATCTATAAAAAAGATTGAAGCGAATAGCCATGGTAATGATAATCAAAATGGTAATGATGAAAAAGAATCGATCTATTTTGATTCTGTTGATGAAAGTCAAGAAGATGGGAAATTTAAATCGTCTTATTCATATTTATTAGAAATGATGAATGGTGTTTACACAAATTCATTTAATACGGTAACTAACGAATTAACTGGTCGATATAAACGTGCTGCTGAATTATTAATCTCGCAATCATTACCGTCTGCTGTACAAACACAAATGTCTCTGAATACAAGTTCAAGTGATTGTAAGTTCACTGAGGCTAAACTTCGTCATGTAAGTTGTTTATTTATCGAAATAACCAATTTTAAGTAGCTCCTTTCATAATTCCTACTGTCGTTTTCCTTGAAATGAATAATCCAACCCAGCTATCATTTCATTCATCTTGTACGTGAAGTGTACCCATGAACAGTGATTTCTGGTTCCCTTGTTTATTATAAATTAAAGATATTTAAAACCAATAGAGCACAACTTTGACTCGATTTGTCTCATATATTTGAAGTTATTATCTAATCTCTACCTAGTCATCTTTCATGTCTCTTCCAATGATGTAATCAGCTGATTTCAGTCCATGATTAGAGAAATATGACTAGGTGATCACCAACGCTAACCATACTTACGTCTCGTTTTATCAAGTTAAAGGACTAACCAAATATACGCAATAGGTACCGGTCTCAATTCAGTTATATTTAGATTCTGACTGATGGATAGTTTTATCGACTTTTGATGTCTATAAATGCACATTAATTATTAGTTTGTAAACAATAATAGGAACAATAACGGGGCGGACTTGCCTGCATATAGCAAACAATTCTCTTTGAACCTAGCACACAACAATATTGTCATGCACTGTCCCATCGCCCTTGGCAGATCAGGCAACCCGAAAGTCACGAGAACACCATCAGGGCATACGACAGGCTAGGTACCCCTAAACAGGACTCAGTGGCCGAGTGGATAATGCGATGGCGTTTGAAGCGAGGGTGCTGGGTTCGAGTCCCAAAGTGAACATCAACTCTGAGATGCAGGTACATCCAGCTGACGAGTCCCAAATAGGACGAAACGTGCGTCCTGGATTCCAGTGCTGGTCACTATCCATCTTTCCTGCTTCGGTTTGGGCACCCGGGCAGTATCACAGCCCACACACAAATAAATGAAATGATGAATTTTATTGACGATACTATTCCTGCTCATACTAGAAGCAAGACAATTTACATTATTATTATTATTACCTTTATTATTATTATTATTATTATTATTTACCATATCGCTAACTCACCCCCTTTTATCCCCAATTTGTGTAACCTTACTTTTCAACTTATGCAGCAGCTCGCCCATGGTGGAAAATCTGTCCTATCTAAACGATCTCCAGTCACTGTCTGGTTGAAAGTGAATGCTTCCACCGATTATGAATACTGAAGCAGTCTTTCTGAAACCACGTACGCCGTTCAAGCTGGCTTCCTTCAACGTTCGCACACTAATGCAGATCGGACAACAGATGGGGCTGGCTATGTCTTTAGAAAGTCTTAATGTTGATGTTTGCTGTCTATCCGAGACCCGTATTCAAGACTCTAGTGAAGTACTACAAATTCGCTCTCCATCTGTCGCCTCGAAAAGCTTGTTCCACGTGCGCTTATCCGGGGACCCTGTGGCACCTTCGTCTGGTCTTGCTGGCGTTGGTGTCGCACTAAGCGCTAGGGTTGAGGCAGCACTAACCGATTGGATCCCCATTAACAGTCGGTTATGTGCTGTTAGATTAGAAAGTTCCATCAAAGTGAGAAGAAATCGGCGTGAGAAACGGTGTCTTTTCGTTATCTCCGCCTATGCCCCGACAGATTGCAGCCCGGATGCAATCAAGGATGAGTTTTACCACCAGTTAACAGTTCTTCTCCAGAAAGCGCGTTCGACAGATATTGTAGTACTAGCCGGAGACTTGAATGCACAGGTCGGGCGTCTAGGCACAGAAGAGAGTCGTTTAGGTGGCCGATGGGGACTTGTTGGTCTCAGGACAGATAACGGGGACCGTTTGCTGCAACTGTGCACAGACCACAACCTGTTTCTGGCCAGCACTAACTTCCGGCATAGTCATCGCCGGTGTGCCACCTGGCGTCCTCCCTCTGCATCTCAAGCCTGGACTCAGATTGATCACATCGCGATCAGCTACCGCTGGCGTGGTTGTGTACAAGACTGCCGCTCCTTTTGGAGTACCTATCTGGAGTCTGATCATGCCCTGGTCTGCGCCAATCTCACCTTACTTTTCAGTGGCCGAAGGATTGACCACCACCAACGGATTGATGTTAGTAAACTGGCTGCAACTTCTGTTGCAAGTAAGTATCGAGCGGAGCTAGCTTCTAGGCTAGCTACCATCCCACCGAAAAGTATAGATGAGCATTGGTTGCATCTTCACGACGCCATGAAAATGGCGAGTAAAGCCGCTTGCGGCTTCGCGAAACGTCCCGCTTACAAGCACTGGGTTTCTTCTGGCTCCTTACAACTGATGGAAGCCCGTCGATCTACTCCGGGTGACCGTGAGTTTGACCACAAACGAAGGCTGTTACGTAACGAAATCGGGCAAAGCTTGCGTAAGGACCGAGAAGCCTGGTGGTCGGAGCGTGCTAATGAGATGGAAGCAGCAGCTGCATCTGGTAACTGCCGGAAGCTCTTCCAACTCATCCGAGCCACTGGCAGCAAGAAGTCTGGTGTGAGTGAAACAATCTACGAGGATGATGGGATGCCAATCACTAACATCTCCCGACGTCTTGGACGATGGGCGGAATTTTTCGAAGGGCAGTTCAACTGGCCTGCTGCTCCGCTAACATCAACCAGCTTGTCCTGCCCCCCATGGCCGGTGACGACTGATCCACCAAACGAGGCGGAAGTCCGCAAGGAACTCCAACTCTTGAAACGTTACAAATCACCTGGCCCAGATGACTTACCTCCGGCTCTTTTTAAAGATGGTGGTGACCTTCTGACTAAGGAATTGACTGTGTTGTTTGGAAAGGTTTGGGAAGAAGAAAGTGTTCCAACATCATGGAATGAGTCGATAGTCGTCCCTATATTTAAAAAGGATTCACGTTGTTCCTGTAACAACTATCGGGGGATAAGTCTACTTCCGATTGCGTCCAAACTATTGGCTTCTGTCATTCTTCGTAGGTTGTTTAAAACCCGAGAACGATTGACTCGCGAGGAGCAGGCTGGTTTTCGTTCTGGTCGAGGATGCATTGATCACATCTTCACCCTCCGCCAAATGTTAGAACACCGTCATGCTTATCACAGGCCAACAATCGTAGTGTTTCTTGATATCAGGGCTGCCTTCGATTCGTTGGACAGGACTGTTCTCTGGGATTGTCTATTGAAGAAGGGTGTGCCTGAGAGGTTCATTAACATCTTAAAGGCCCTGTATACGAACACCTCAGGCAGAGTGAGGGCATACAACCACCTTTCTCCCTTGTTCCATTCGAGCAGTGGGGTTAGGCAGGGTTGCCCGATCTCACCATTCCTCTTCAACTTTGCTATCGACGACATCCTGGAAACAGCTCTGATGGATGTAAGTAATGGCGGTGTGGATATGTTGCCTGGAGAACGACTTCTCGACCTCGAGTATGCGGATGATATTGTCTTACTGTGCGATAATGCCCAAAGCATGCAATCAGTTGGCAATCAGTGTCCGCAGGTACGGCATGTGCTTTGCACCCTCCAAGTGCAAAGTACTCCTACAAGACTGGCAGGATTCTCATCCTGTACTCACCCTGGATGGTGAGCAGATTGAAGTAGTTGAGAAGTTCGTGTATCTAGGTAGCTATATAAGTGCTGGTGGTGGCGTGAGTGATGAGATTGATGCACGTATAATGAAAGCCAGAGCGGCTTATGCCAATCTGTGCCACCTTTGGCGCCTTCGTGATGTTAGTCTGGCTGTAAAAGGTCGGATCTACAACGCGTCGGTGAGAGCAGTTTTGCTCTTTGCTTGTGAAACCTGGCCTCTCCGAGTTGAGGATGTTAGACGTCTCTCTGTGTTCGATCATCGTTGTCTCCGAAAGATTGCTGACATCCAGTGGCAACACCATGTTAGTAATGCAGAGGTTCAGCATCGTGTGTTCGGGCGCAGAGACGATAATTCAATTGGTGTCACCATCTTGAAACACCGACTTCGGTGGCTTGGACATGTTTTACGAATGTCGTCCCAGAGACTTCCACGTCGTGCATTATTTGCCGACCCTGGGACTGGTTGGAAAAAGCGGAGAGGAGGTCAGTGTATGACATGGTGTCGTGGCATGAAAGAGAGCTGCAAAGGGCTAGCTTCTGTTGGTCCTTCACGACTCCCTGGCTGGGGTCCGAGAGATGGTGCAACACAGTGTCTCGAGACGTTATCAGATATGGCTCAGAATAGAAGCCAGTGGAGGTCCTGCTGCAACCTTCTTTTACTTTCTTCATAAAGAGTGGTTCTAACTTTCTTAACTGAAAGAGTTTTCTGGTTGTACATTTTAGTCCGCCTTATCTTTTCATCCTTTCTCTTCCTACTTTCATTATTTTGTGTGGCGCATATGTATCTGGTGTCCTTTTGTACCAATATATATGTGTTCAAATAAATAAATAAATAATAAGTTTGTAAACTGTTGTGACTTTTTAGCGCATCGAAATGGCACGAGAAATCGAATTTATAAATGGTGAAGATTTTTGTGTAAGTATTCTTTGAAATGTCAACTTTTGCTTACTGTCTTGACATTTTATGTCCCATTTTATATAACTGTGTTCGGTAGAATTAAAATATTAAGCACTGTCTTTTATTCTTGACATCTGCATAAGGTTAATTTTCGGTTGAAACTTTCATTTTCTTTCTTACGTATAAAACATGACAACTTAATTAAATACGGTATCATCCCATATTTTATCTGCTACTGATCAGTTATCTAGTCTAATGATTTCATTTCAAAAAGAGTGTTTTATATATATTTATAGATTTGGAACATCAGGTATGAATTACGTGAACTAAAAAGTTGTTTTAAAAAACCAGATGTAATATATTTGTGTTACAGTGTGATCATAATCTATACTTGTCTAGTCTATTGCGAATTCCAATACGTGATTAGTCTTAGATTTACGACAAAAATAACAACTGACTTAGACCATACAATGCAAAAGATTAATCATTCAGTACACCCTATGTGTGTTCATTTGATAGTATGCACAGTTTCACTAGGTAACGATTAGCTGATGAGGTAAAATATTTTCTCAGTTTATGACGATCAGTTGGGTATAGCGTGCACTGATTCATAGTCGTAATACAAACAATACTAAATGAATTCATAGTCGTAATAGTTAAAATTAGTTGCAATGTATTAAATCTGTATTTCTTGATTGTATTGACGTGGCAATACGTAAATTTTTCATGTATTATTATTGAATGTAAATACTTCACTTGCAAAATGTCAATCAATCGTCTCAAACTTCAGTCTCTTCATTTCGAAAACAATCATTTACTGTTCTCGTTCTCTCCTCTTCGATCTTCCTAACATTCTGATGCCAGGTATTTCATTTTTGATATATGATACACACTACTTATATCTGTCAATATCAGTAGCACACACCACACCTTTAGGTAGAAAACACTATTTAAATATTTTCGTCCTACTTATGTATAGTCATTTACGAAAAAAATCCGGATTCTCATTTTCCGATATGATCTATCTAGATTATTAAGTATCAGTAACACCCCATTGATCCAAAAAATCTCATTTTATTACACCTTGCTTTCTGATTAACAGCTGTGGTTAAACTCACTAAGAGATCGTCGGGTGTATGTATCGAAGAAACGAGCTCAACGTCAAAGTCGCGTAGACTTAGCAACACAGATAGGCCTTCATACAAATGATCAGTTTGATATTGGATCTGATCCGGATAATTTTACTATTCAGTCTAGATCTACACTTGGTACACAACCAGGTATTTCCGCTAATAATTCTGGACGTAATGGATTGAGCAGTGATTTTACAAATCCTGGGTAATTAAGTTACCGTTTTTTGCTTTTATCCACATCTTCATGATCGAAGTGACTTGATTCTTTTGTTTTTTTTCGAGAGAACGCGAACCGGCAAGATTATTTTTTGTATTGTTGTGTTGTCTAAACTGTAAATATCATTGTCTTTCTAAATAACATAATTAACACAAGTTTGTCTAGTTAAACTTGATTATGATTAGTTAGTTGACTTTCTCTTCAGTATATTTCCAATCTTTGATTCCATACGTATACTGGATTAGCTATTTTATATGTACACTAATAGATTGTGCTTATATTATATATTTATTAACTGTTGACTAATAAAACTGTCAAGAAAGAGTACATATTTCTTTGATAGTTTGATTTGTAATTAATATTCGACTTATTTTTGGACTTTTATTTAGCTTGTTGTTTGTTTATATTAAATCACCATTATCGAAAACTTCATTAATTTAGTTTTTACGTCTAAGATATATATGTCATGTTTAACAAGATAATACGTTCATATTGTCTCTATATTTAAGTTGAACAGTAGTGACTAGGTACAATGTAGTCAAGTACACTTCAATGGTTAAATATCGATTACTCCATGTATTGATATGGGCTTACAAATCTATCTTTTTGTTTTTATCAATATGAGATTATAATTCACATCAGCATAAGTTGATTTGTAAATCTATTGCTATGAATCCATTTGTTAGTGCAGTTGCATAACAATTAACAAGTTTTCGAACTAAGGTCTTTTACAATTTCCCAGAAGTAACTGCTACACTTGGTATCCAAATCAAACAAGTTAGAGCGGATTCCCAACCTATATTATAATGATAAATCTTTTTAGAAGAGCCAACAAGATCACTTCAGAAGAGGACAAACAAAAAGAACAAAGGAATGTAATTAGTATCCTACAATTTAATAATTTTCCTATGAAGGTTATTAGAAATATATTAAAACAAGACAGTTCAGTACGTAATAATAATAATTCGAATGAAACGCCATCGATTGGTACTGCAGTTTTACCATACCGTCATGGCACAACAGAAGAACTCCAAAGGATCTTAAAACAACACAGAATTAAAGTATATTACAAAACGACGAACACACTTCGAAATACTGTAGTTCGATTAAAAGAAAAAATCCCATTCATGTCTACACAGAACTGTGTCTACAAATTAGGTTGTGTCGATTGTGCTGCCTTTTATATCGGAGAGTCATCTCGCGAAATCTTGACTCGTACCAAAGAACATATTAGGTACACAAAGAAACCTCCTAATAATCCTGTAGAACTGGATAGACTTCAAATTAAATCTGCTATAGCAGTTCACGCCATTTTCAACAATCATCAAATCGATCTCAAAAATATCACAATATTACAGAAAGGCTTTTCCAATTACAAAGAAACGAGAGTAGCTGAAGCGTTCCATATAAGGCTTAATCCTACTGCTCCCAATAGAAAGGAAGGTCTTACCATACATCCTACTTGGACTATCTATCCTAGTCGTCACCTTGTCTGATATTATCTACAATTCACGCTCTTACCTTACAAATTAAACTCTATCCCTTGTCATTATAAAGGTCACACATTTTTCATCCTTAACACTGCACACATACACACACAAATTTACATACATGTCGCTTATGAATCACCTTGACCGAAATGACATGACATTAATTCATTCAGACCTATTTTTTTTTAATTGATCGCACCTAATATTCGTGTTGTTTCGTTGTACTATTTAAGCTTGGGTTAGTGCTAATTCGGTTATTTATTCTCTGAAGAAATGACTTACACCGAGTCACGAAACGTCAGAAAATCTAATTTTCCTACTCATTGGGATATTACAAATATATTACTTATTTATAGCAATCTACCCAATGCTCAATTTATTCAAAATTATCAAATCAAAACTTGGTAATGATACCTACTATATTATAATGGTTTAAAGTTAGGTCTTAAAGCAGTTCAACCATATTAGCTCATTTACCAGGTACTTGGCTTTAAACCGCACTCTTAGTGTGCCGGATGGTGAAAATGTTCAGTTGCTTAAACTGTGACGTTTTGTGAAACATTGATTTACTACTACTAGAAATTTGAATCAATATCACGTACCATATTACCAGTCGGACCAGTAACTTATTTAGTGAATTTATGTATTGACCAAAGAACAATAATTAAGGGCTCGAAGCTTATTGATCCCCGAGCTCCTAACTTAGTAGCCGATTAAAATATGCAGAAAGCAAACAGACTAGTTTTCTGTTTTACTCAATTCCATTATGATTCAGAACACATGCAATAATATATTTGAAATGTCTGACCATACAGCACACCAAATAAGAATTCTCATTAAGCACAGTCATATAAATGGTTAAAAGGTTGAAGAAACTACACAGTTAATCAGCAGTAATTAAAGAATAATAGAACATAACGATAGTCAAAAAGTCCAGTGAAAGCTTACAGTAAGAGAAACATGGAAATGCAACAATGAAGTTATCTACAAATTATACAATAAAGATACAAATAATAGTAATCCAAAAAATAGCGTGGAAAGTTCCAAGTTTCCTAATATTCGTCCCATTACACAACAAACCAAATTGAAGTGGAGTTCGATCCAGCGACTTAGGATCTGAAGATCGAAACTTTGACCACTGAGCTACTGCTCTGTTAGATAACTTAAGGTAACATTTTTTTGGTTTTTTGAGGTATGCTTGTGCATTGCTCAGATTTATTTCTTAGACATTGTGGCCTGTTTATTTATTAACGTTAATTAACATTGGTATATTTTGTATGTCCGGTTACACTCCATTGACTTTGTGAGTGATTTTTTACTTTTATTATTCATAGAATATATAGGCCTGATGATGATAAATATGATGATTCCAAAAAAGTTTTAACAGAACGTCGTCGTATGCAGCTGGAAAAAATACGTGCTATGGCAGCTGAATTAAAACCATCAAGAGGTCGTTCTCGAGGAAATGGACGCGGTATTCGCCCGGGTGCTGCATCTCAGGGATCTTTGAAACCACGTGGCCGTTGTCGAAGTTTACGTACTGAGGTTTGTTACTTTTACCGGTTACGTAATGTGACGTTTTTTGTCTGACACCAATAATAATAACTCTAGCCCAACACACTATATATATTCTTACCTAACCAAATCTTCAGAAGATCAGATAAATCATGTCGGATACTTGTGATCACTTTAATTCTTAGTCCATGTGATAATTTCGGTAAAATACAAGGCTACTACATTGTACAATGTATACTAAATTGTGCTAACTAACAGTTATATTTGTTTGGTAAAAAACTTAATAATTATTGGCGAGTCGAGAGCGAGTTTACAATTATATGAAGAATAATTATTACCAAAACAACGGACTGATAGATAATCCATAAAAAATAAACTAATTTCTTTGAAGATTAGCTACTCAAATGTCACTTTTTTCTTTCTAACAAATAAAAATGTTATTAGAAGGGGTTTTGTGGAGATTTTAGTAATTTTATAGAGTTGAGATCGTGAGTCAATTGAAGCTAGACCACCATGGAAAACCTGGAAGCACTGACTCCATGAGGTATTTCCTGGAGTTCTAGTGAGAAGCAGTAACCAGTGGAGTTCGACCAGGTCTGTTGTGAGATAGTAACTCACTGATGACATTGGTGAATGGTTGCTCAATTTCGTGGATTAGTTGAAGTTAGACATTAACACCGTTGGATGCCGGCTCAGTGGTCTATCGGTTAAGGGCTCTGGCTCGAAACTGGTAGGTCCTGGGTTCGAATCTCGCGAGTGCGGGATCGTGGATGCGCACTGCTGAGGAGTCCCATAATAGGACGAAACGGCCGTCCAGTTCTTCCAGGTTTTCCATGGTGGTCTAGCTTCAATTGACTCACGATCTCAACTCTATAAAATAAAAATGTTATTCATAACTTATCATACATTCGAAGTCTTAAGGAAAAAACTCCCAATGCTTTAAATAGTACTTCTGTTGTAGAGCGGTGTCTTAGTGATTAAGATGTCTCCAGTTCAAACCCCGCCTCACCTACTTCGGTTTGGGAAATTGGATAGTATCATTAGTCGTCAAACTTAAAATATAGCTCCTAGACGAGTACCTGGTGAATGAGCTAATTTGTCTATTATTTATTTACAATTATAATCGCTGAGTATGTATCCATTATAACACTAATTTTATAATTTTTATCACTGAACTGCAAATACTTACATTAATGTGGTTTCTTTAACATCTTTTCAAATGAAAAATGTCGACTTTCATTAGAATGATAGTCGTGTTTCTCCTCTGGAAACAAATGCTGTTGCTGATGAGAACGACACATTAGGCGATGAAAATTCTGATTTATTGGGTTTCGACGAGTCAGTGGAAATGGAACAGATTAACTCTTCAAATGGTTTAAATCGTCTATGGGATCCTGATGCTGATGAAAACACAAACGAAGATTCCAGTCTATCCATTGTCACAAAAAAGACTAACGTGATATCTGATTATCGTACTGATAATACAGGTGATGAAAGTGAAAATGAACGAGATCAGTTGGCAGTTATTGACAGTCTATTGGCACTTTACGACCCAGAAGCTTCAAAGTAGGTTCCATCAATCTTATATGTGTTTTCGTACTACTTTTTGTGACTATTTACACACATGTATCCTTGAAAATGCTAAATGCTATGCAATTCCCTTTTGTAAAATTAAAAACACGAATTTCAGCGAAGGGATCTCTTTTCAACGAATTTATTATCAAGCTGTACAATCGTATATATATATGAAAAAGTTTTGTTAAAGTACTAATTCCGTGAGGAAATGTGAACACTAATAACCAAGATTATAATACTAGATTACGTAATACGAATAATAACAATAGATTTAGTGAATAGAATAAGATGATTAAAATGTTTTGGTTACAATAATAATTAAAAGACTAATATTTGAACGAAGAATATTCTTTTCGATAAATTCTCTTCAGGTTCTACAATTATATATCCAAATTAATAATCCGAAAAATTGGCCAGGTTAAAGGCAAAGTACATAGTTTAATGCATGTAAATTTAGGAATGTCAAATCAAATAGAATAAAATTGTTAATGTCTTGAAAGAGTTATTACTGAAATGCACCATGAATGTAAATTTCAAATTCAACGGTGACATATTTAGACAAACGGATGGTGTGGCAATGGGTTCACCTCTGGGCCCTATACTAGCTGATATATTTCTAGCTAAACTAGAGAACGGTCATCTGAAAAAGATTATTCAAGAATTCAAATTTTACTGCAGATATATAGATGACACATTCACCCTGTGTAAAGATAATATTTCACAACAAGATGTGCTTAGACAGTTTAACGAAGTGCATCCAGCCATCCAGTTTACATCGGAGGAAGAGAGTGATGGCCGATTAGCCTTTTTAGACGTCCTCTTAACTAAGAGATCTGATGGATCGTTAAGAAGAAACATGAACAGAAAAAGTACTTGGACTGGACAGTATACACACTTCCTTAGCTTTGTACCTCTACAGTACAAACGAAACCTAATCAAAACCCTTAGCTATCGAATACGCACTATATGTTCGGCGGATGTAGTTGACAATGAGCTAAACACATTGCATAATGCTCTAAGGGAGAACGGGTATCCCAGAAAATTTATAATTAAATATATGATCTTTAAAGTGAAAATAGGCGAATTCCAAACGTTCAAGAAAAAGTCCTTGTTCATGCGCCTACAATTCAGGAGGGATGCCTCTGGCGAAATACTTGCTCAGAGATTACGCAGATCTATCCAAAAATCTTTCAACGCAGGTGAACTACGTTTGGTGTTTTCTACGCGTCCAATGGTGACACCGAGGCTTAAAGATGAAGTTCCTAGAATGACCACTTCATTTTGTATTTATCAGTTCGACTGCTCCTGTGGAGCAAGTTATATTGGTCGAAGTTCTAGGAATCTACATTTTCGTGCTCGTGAACACCTCCCAGCGTGGCTAAGCAAAGGTCTGATGAAGAAAGTAAACAGCTCGATTTTGGCCCATTTAGTACAAACTGGTCATAGTGCCAGTATAAACCAATCTTTTTCAATTATTTATCGGGTCAGTAATTTTTTGCCTAGGCTTGTCAGGCTTAAAGTCCTTCAAACGGCGGAGGCAGTAGCCATCAGAATGAAGAAACCTGAGCTATGTGTACAGAAGAAATATCTCCAACCCCTACTTCTCCCTTGGCCAACCACAAGGCCAATTAATGAACAATCATCTTAGCTATTGTATGACCTAATTTGACTATGTACTTACGACCTTTCGTAGTCAAATGTAATTGTCTCTTATCTTTATTCACAAATCTTTGTATTATTATTATTATTGGTTAAAGATAATTATTAATCCCCCCTAAACATGATTCATTCACATCGCATTGATCCCTCCTTATTACGTCTCACTAATTTTTCACACATTTAGTCTTCCACTTGATCGAATTGTAATTGCACTATCATATCTCTCTCACCCTATCTGACCCATATTTATATTCTGATCACAGATCTTAAATTTTCACTTTACATATATACAGATTCAAGTTAACATTCTATATGAGTCATATCAACATTAACAATTTTATTCTATTTGATTTGACATTCCTAAATTTACATGCATTAAACTATGTACTTTGCCTTTAACCTGGCCAATTTTTCGGATTATTAATTTGGATATATAATTGTAGAACCTGAAGAGAATTTATCGAAAAGAATATTCTTCGTTCAAATATTAGTCTTTTAATATGATTGGGATTTTTAAACAATAATAATTATTGAATTCACTTAGTATTGTTTGTTTGGATCTTCCCATCGATGTGTTTAGGACTGCAACTGGTCAGTCTCTAATTGGCATATGTGCATACTGTGCGTATTGCCTCAATATAGCCTTAATTCACAAGCATAATAAGCAAAGATGGATAGTGGCTAGCAGTGGAATCCACGACGCGCGTTTCGTCCTATTTGGGACTCGT